>NW_026623379.1:861920-975493 GCF_030028575.1 Malurus melanocephalus
CTCCGCAGCGCGGAGCCGCGCCGGCCTCAGCCCCGCCCCGGGCCCGCCCCGCCAGGTGAGCGCCGCCCTCTCCAGGTGAGCCCCGCCCCGCCCCCGAAACTCCCCTGGCGTCACCTCCGCTGCTTGAAAAAACTCTGAAATTTTCCTTTAAAAAAAGAAGTCTTAAATTCTTTTAAAACCTCCCCGAACAACCTTAAATTCTTTCTTTAAAAAGTCGTAAATCCTCTCTAAGAAGAGAAAAAAAATCCTTTTAAAATGAGCTCTTAAATTCTCCTGTTTGTTTTTTTCATAAAAAAATTCATAAATTCTACATTTTCCCCCTAAAGTCTTAAACTCTCCAATAAAAACAAAAATCCTAAAAAACGTTTAAAAGTATTGAATTCTTTTATTTAAAAAGGCTATTGTCTTAAAAAATATCCTGAAAACTTTATGTTTTTAAAAGAAGACTTAAAATCTCCTTTCYTAGAAACAAACCAAGCAAAACCGCCCTGTACTTCTCTGTCCCTGAATCCTGGCTCTGTGGGGCCATATGGRTAGGCTCATTCCCGGCTGGAAGCACTCAGCCTATCCAACAGCAGGGCCCAGATCTCCACCTGCCCCCGGCAGGTCCCTGAGTAGAACAGAGAAAACAATCCCTTTTCAGGAAGGAAGGTGGCATGGTGCAGGAAAAGAGTGCAGCCCTCGAGCCCCGTGCCCTTCAGCCGGCYGGGGGCTTAGAACACCTTAAAACCGCAGAGAGATGAYRACAGGGAAACAGGTTCAGCCGGTTWTGGAAGAAGCAGGTGTCTGCTGCCATGCTGGAGTCTTTGGAAATATCTCACCTTCTCCCTCCATCAGCTTTTCCCATCCTACCTCCCAAAAAACACACCTGAAARCTTTCCCCACCCTGAACCCCCATGCCCTTCCTCCATGGCCCTCCCAGCTATGGGACAACTGTGATGGCAACAGCATCCCACCCTCGAGGTCTCTGCTGGTGAAGGTGCTCCAGCAAGGGCTGAGCTGGTGCCAGACACAGTTATCTTTGTATCTCTTTATCCAGGAGGCTTTGTGAAATGTCCTACTACTCACCAGAAAGGACAAGCCACCCATCAGACCCCAGATCCCCAGGTGACTGCTCCAAACCCGATCTCAGGTTTGCTGCTCTGCCACAAAATGTGTGCTAATTTTAACTTATAGTCACAAGAGTCCCCATCTCATGCGGGTCTTATGATATCCTTGTCTAAGGTTTATGATATCCTTCACTACTCCATTCTCCACATCCAAGCTGCTGAAATTAAGAGGTGATGCAACACACAAGTACGTAGCTGTCACTCGGCAGCTTTAATTGGGTTTTTAAATGAAGTTTTCTGTTGTTCTGACATATTCCTCGTAACTGTGATCTCCTAAAATCAGATAATACATCTGGCACTCCGTAACACAGGCCATGCCCTGGAGACCTTACAGCACAGAAGGAACAAAGATCTATAAAAGAAAACAACAAAAGCTGTTCTCAGGAGATACATATCTTATTTATTAGGTTGGATACTCTTCTGAGATCCCAATCAGACACAAGCTGAGCAGAGGTTCATTTGCCACTAGCAAGGATGGGTGTCTTCCTTTTAAGAAAAAGATTTTGAGTTTTAAATCTTTCTACCTTTAGCAGGTTGTAAAAACATTGGAAATCTCTTTTCACTTGTAAAGTTATTACTGTGAAAAAGAAATAAACCAGCTCTGACTCGCGTGTCTGCATGATCCCTTGATTCCTCACCTTATGAAGAATTCTCCACACCTTCCATGAAGTGAGATGGGTAAAAATGTACAAGGTATAGCTTCACACTGGTGAGCTTCTCCAGACTGGCTCATGGACCATCTTCTCCAGCCATAGCTCTGTCTCAGCCCACCTTCAGATTTATTCTTACAGCCTCTGTGATGCTGAGGCCATGTTCAGGGCCTGACCAGCTGTAGTGACTGAGCTGRTTTCTGGGTTTGTGCCCACTGGTTCCTTGCTGGGTTTTCTACAGGTGCATCTTAGAGTTTTGAAAAGTCCCGTGCTCGTTGTACCCTGAGCAGCCAGGCTGCTTTAGGGAGGAGAGCAATGCTGCCTCAGCACCCTGAGCAGCTGAATCACAACCAAGCAGGTCTTTGGTCTCTCCAGCATCAGATAGATAGTAATCCTATCTGAGTTTCCTCAAAGAAGATGATGCTGTCTCGCTGTTGTGCTCAGGAGCATAGCAGGAGTGTCCTGGTTCTGAGGCTTCTTGAGATACTGAATATGTTTGCACAAAATCCCCTCCTGAGCACAAACGTACTGTGAGTGAGCAGCAGGTCACCACCTACAGCCTGTCTTAGCAGAGCACATCTGTCCTGGGACAGCCACCCAAGCCAGCTCAAGCCCAGCCATGTTAGTCCATGCTACAGTCCATGGTCAGTGTGGGRTGAGGGGAAAATGGGCATTTGAGGCATCAGAATATGCAGAGCTGTTCACTTTTGGCTCAAAACCAAAACCCCCTGAGCTGTGGCTGGGAGGGGAAAGTAGAGGAAAATTTCAGGCCCATTTCTAAAATGAAAGAGTGGGAAGTGAGATTTTTAGAGGGCCCCACGTCCCCTGCTTTCCACAGGTGCTGGAACTGGTCAGCATCATGGTTGTCAGACTTTCTTCCCTGCTTTCATCTCCTTCTTCCCTTGCCATGGACTCCTTAAAGCCTTGGGAAYGTGTCTCTAGCTCCTGCAAGCCTCAGGAGATTTGTCAGTCACTATCCTTTGCTGACACAGCCATAATAATAATAATAATGTAGCTCAGAGAAATTACCCGGTGCATCCCTTGCCTGGATGAGTGCACAGAAGGGCATGTTTTCCCCAGAAGATAAGTTTCTCTCTCAAATTGAGAAAACTGCCCCCAAAATCCCAGCATTTCCAGGAAAGCCCTGGCACCAGGAGAGGAAAGTGGTCAGTACCATATGGCATGTTGACTTTCTCCTCCATCAGACCCTCTACCTCAAAAGGTATAATCCAAGGCTAGAAGTGAGGACCTCTCTCTCTCAACAATATGTATAAATAATACCGGCAATTACATGTATAAAAATATTTATGAATATATATATATATATATATATATACACACACAATAGTACTGCCTCGTGTTACTCAACATATATTTGTAGGAGTTTTATGAGGTGCTCATTGATCCTTTCAGTACTCGTGGGGCTTTGGGTAAGTTTGGAGGGTATTAAGTTTTTCCAGGTTTCTTTGGAATGTTTTGAACCCACCRTGTGTTTTCTGGCAAGGGTTTTGTTCTGTGACCATACACTGTTTTGTTGAGAGACAGAACACACTATCTTAAGTGAAATAAAAGGGCTTCTCTGGAAGAATTTTTTCCTCTGTTTCTAGGACAACAAGAGACATGAGAAAGAAAAGATGCTGCAGCATCACAGGAAAACTAAATGGGGGCTTGGCACTGCAGAGCCCTGCAGCTGACTCCCACGGTACTGTACCCCCTCGTTTCCACTCACCGCCCTGCTTGGGGGTGCAGGAGGGAGAGACCTTGGTCTGGTGKGTAGATGAGCTGTTCTCCTTCAAGTGCAGGCCTTCTGGCCTCTGAAACTTGATATATTTCCTGTCCTCCTGCTTTATTCAAGGGAGTACTCATTCTGTTTCTGCAGCAAGCCTGGAGAAGTTGCTGAGCACTTGTCTGCTGTGGGTGCAACAGGAAGGGGGATACCCAACAGCAGCCTGCAGGACTGCAGTCCCTAACAGTAAACTTCTTGGCTACATTGGTCTCATATCTTTGGAATGGCCTGTGGAGGCATACAGCCCTTCCCCAAAAGCTCTGACAGCTGCTGCAAGGTCTGCACGTGCCTCTCTGCTTCCCACACCTCTGGTGGTGGGAGCTGCAAAGGGAGATGACCTGCAACGAGCCAAATGACAAATGGTGCCCAGCACACTCACAGTGATGAATATAAAACCCATGACAGAGTCAGAAATTCCAGGTCGCTCCATTCTCCAGGCAAGCTTACATTGCCTGGTCTTTGCTAGAATGRCCCTTGCAAAAGGTCCAAGCAAGCAAAATCTACTGCCAGAGTGGAAGTGAATAATTCAAAATGTACAGCAAGGCTCCTACATACCCCTTTTGCAATAAAAAGTAGGAAAAAATGTGATTTAGTTAGGTTGGCTCCTGCCTTCCCATTCAGCAACTCTGCAGAAGAGCATGGCTGGATCATTACAACTTCATTGCCATTCCCCACTTCAAACAGCGAGCTGAGCTGTGTGACACTGGCAGCAGGGGCAGAAGAAACAGCTGAAACAATGGTGGATGGAAGTGAGAGAGAGAGAATGGGTGGGCAAAACAGAAAGGGGAAAAGGCAACAGTGTCGGGAGAAAAAAAAGATGCTCAGGGAACATCCCGCAAGGTTTTGTTTCCCATCCAGGTGCTGGGCAGAAGACCAGCTTTTCACCTAGGAAATAGCCTCATTAATTATGGCTGTTGAGTATGGGAATGCAACAGCTCTTTGCCATTCTGCTGCTCTGGTAGCCTGTGACCCAAGCCGTTCGGGTTTCCCAAGCATTTAGCAGTGTGGTCATGCTAATTTAGTTCGGTTTTTCAAAGGCTTGTGGGGAAAAGTCCTCTTCTTCCCAGAGGCATTGAAAGTTTTGACCTCCTGACCCTCCCTTTTACTAGGAGGTTCAAAAGCAGCATTGCAGCTGTTAAAGTTTTTCTTCATGCCTCAGTGATTCTCTGATGGGGGACCAAGCTGGTGTTTATCTAGGCTTGACCTCTCTTCTCTGAGCCCGGAGATGTCTCTTTCATTCAGTGCCACAGRCAGGGCAATGCTGGAAACCTCCCTGCCTTGCCATTCACTCCCTCCCTGCGTGCAAAAGCAGCAGTACCCATTACTAATCCATCCCCCATCAGGAGCTGGGGTTCCCGGCACTGATCCCATTTGTCCATCACGCTGCAGATTCATTTACAGTTAATCCACCGTGTCTTGTCTATGAAACACGACCCTCCTTCAGCTCTGGTGCTGGAACCCATTTGGCTTCCAAAAGTCAACTGTTGATTTCAGGAAAAAAAGAATTCTCCTTCCTAGCAGGATATTCCTGGTCTCACCTGGACCTTTGGTGTCTCACCCTCTTCTCCACTGCTYGTTATTTGCAGGGGACATCCTCCCCTTAATTTGCATGTTTGTCACACACCACATCCAGGGTGACAGGCTCCCTCTTCCTCAAAGACTGAGATCCATCAAAGTACTTGAGCACGGGTTTAACGTCAAGCATCTTGTTTCAGGATGTCGCTCACATGTCACATCCSTTGGCTGAGACACTGGAGAGAGATTGCCTGAATTGTTACTCTTGCATCCTGGATATTGACTCACAGCAGCCCGATTTTCGAGCCAGGACGGGGGTGGTGCCTTCTGCTTTAGCACGGGTCTCACCAGCTCATCTCAGAGCTGAAGCATTAGGTTAGGATGCAAAGTSAGGTGTGAGAAGGCAGGAGAGGAACTGCACTACTAGTCCCTAGAGCTGTGGTATTAACCACACTCACAGCGACGGATTAGGGTCATTAACGTAGTCATTAAAAAAAGGGAGAGTTCTACTGTGAATAATTGCAGGTGCCCCACATGCTGGCAGGTGCCTGGTCCCTGTGGTGAAGGCTTGAAAGTAAAGAGAGGGTGATGAGTGTGAGACATCTCCAAGGAAAGACTTTTTACACCTCTCCTGACATCTGAAAATGGTGGTAAACACAGAAAGGTGYGTGGATGATGGACTGAATTACCCTGGGTCATGTCCCCAGTGCCCTCATTGCAGAGCACTCTGCAGAAAGGTGCTTGTGGTCGAAGCTGGGATAGGGACCTGCTCTCCAGGCCCCTGCACCCCATCTCAGTTATTATCTCTTTAGGTGACCTCAGCTTCTCAAGCTGCAAAATTGAGATAATGTTTACTTTGCTTCCAGGGGTGTGGAGGAATAATTAATTAATGTTTATGAAATGCTTTCAGATCCCTGAACAAGAGGGGTGAGATAAGCAGCAAGGGCTCATGAGGTAGGTGGAAAGCGTTATGATGAATTATTTCGATTCAAAGGTAAATTACTGTTATTGCTGCCTAATGTGCAGGCACAGCCATTAGCCTCTAACAATCTGATTTCCAGCTCTGTTAGCTCCTTTTCCCCTCCTTCTTCCCAACAAAAATGTGGTTTCATCTTCGTTACTTACACCCATTTGACTACAGTAACTTGATAAATCATGTGGGGCTGGCCCTGGAGCTGCCAGCCCTGGTGCTGATGCCTGCAGCAGAACAACTTGCACTGCTGCCAGGAGCTTCTCACCCGTGATGGCACCTGGGGGAGGCAGACCCCCCTTCCTTTGCAATGGGGAGCATCCCCAGGCTCAGTCTCCCACCCGGMTTCAAGCAGCAAACTTGCTGGGTGAGGTCCTTCAAAGCTTGTGGCAGGTCAGGGGGTGAGAGCACCCAGATGTGATCCACCCCCACTCCCGGTGATCACCCCTCAGGTGGGCTGGGGAACACATCTTTGTGCATGCCTCTAGCCCAGCCTTTGCTCAGAAAGGCTCAAATCCCAGGAGAGACCTTGCACTGGTGATGGGCAGGGGTTCATGGGGGCAGTGGCACAGCGAACGGGCACACGGGAGCTCAGAACTGCTCTGAGCTGAAAGCAGTCTTTAGGCAGTTTGGCCATCTTTGCCTGGAAACCAAAGCAAACCTGACCTGTTTTAGAGCAGTGTGAGTAATGTGAATCCCGGGCTGGGGTGAGCAGGTTTTTCTGGTTCTAGCTCCAGCTTTTCCCCCTCCTTCCCTGCCTGGGCTCCCAGTTTCGAGCTGGGAGGGCACCTAAGCCTGGCACAGATTCCACCCTTCAGGACACTTTTTCCTGCTCTCTGCCCGTGCCATTCCCACTGGCCCCTAATTGTTTTTCCAACACCATGCCTCAGAAGCCACCTGCCACGTTGTGCTCTCAGAATCCCCCTCTGTTGCACAGCCAGCTTCTCATCTTCAGCCTCACAGCCCACTCACACTGCCAGAACTGGAGGTTCTCTCCCTCACCTCCGAGCCAGGATTGTCTCTGGTATTGACTTGGACATCCAAGAGCACTTCTGCACGCAAGCTCATAAAGTACAAGAAAGCTTTCTAATTTTTAATTGTCTTTTTTATACTCAAACCCTTTTTAAAAAAAAAAAAAAAATATTTCCCGGCTAGGAAGACCAGGGTTATGTATGAAGACCCCAGTTCAGTAAAATAATTACACCTGGGGTGGAACCCAACACTGAAAACTTAAACCCCTGTGGGATTYAAGCCCAGGTTTCAGTCCTGTTGAGTCAAAAGTCTTTGGAGAATAGGACTGAAGGCCTAAAATCATTCCAGTTCCTCTGTGCCTCCCTGGAAATCTCAGTCTGGTGGGAAAGCATCTGTCTCTCTTAAAAGTACAGTGAAGATAACAACAGTCATCCTTAGTTGATCAAGTCCTAACAGGGTCCTATATGCTTCTGAAACACACAAATGATACCTAAACAAAGAACAACAGATTTTTTTGTTTTCCCCCTTGACAAAATGTTGTAGTTTAAATGTTTTTGCGATTTTAATTTTAAAGATAAATTGCTGTCATCTTCAAGGGACTGACCTCTGATTAGCTATCGATTTTTCATGAAGATGTTATTTGTCAGGATAATTTATCTCCTCTCCATGTCTAGAGCACTCRAATAGGATAGGTATTGTCAACTGGAATTCACTTGGGGAGACAAATAGAAAACAGATTTTATAACCCACTCTGCTAAGAATAAATAGTAACCAATACACTACAAAGAATCGCTATCTTCTTCACCCAGGTTTTTCTAGTAACTACATAAATCATGCAAAGCTGCTTTTCCATTTGTATGTTAGCAGCATGCCTGAAACAGAAATATCATCCAACAGATGCACATTCAGCATGTATCTTCCTTTCTATTGGGAAGTCAGTAAATTGGCTTTTGCTTCCATAATGCTGAGCTCTTGGCAATTTCTGAGCACAGCCGTACTCAGCACACAGCAGGCAGCTCTAATAACAGGCGACCTAAGCAAAAAGGAGGATTTAGACTGCCCTTGATCACCGAGATTTTCCACCTCTTTAATAGTCAATATTTGCCTTCAGGCTGTGGGTTAATTAAAGAAGTCAGGCCAGCCCTGTACCAGCGAGGCTCTGCAAAGTGCTGCTCATCTCCTGCAGCGTGTGCGAGCCAGCACAGCCCCAAAAARCACACAGCACCGGCGATGGGGATACGTCACAGCACATGTAGTCCCCTCCAAACGGCGCTCTGGCGAGTCCTGTTYTCCTACCAAGCATCCCCCCTTTTCCCCTCAGGCATGGGAAATGCGCCTGGCTGCCATTCAGAGCAGGGAACAACTGAAAAGSCAGAAACTTTAGACGGGATGAAGCCTGGGCTGTGTCGCCCTCAACAAGTGGGAGTTTTAGAAAACACCACCTTTGTGAAACCAGAGAGAGAAAACAATACAGAGCCTGGCATGGGCAATGAAATATGTATGTACCTAGGACCTCATCCAGCCCTCTCTCGACACTGCACCTCTTGCCTTTGCATTCAAGGGGCRCTGGATCTCATCCAAAACTGATGCAGGGGAACAAATGTAGCCCTGGCAACCCCTCCGAAGGCAGGGAGGAACAAAGAGGACCCCTGGGCTCGATTTGTTTCTATTTTTAATCCTTATCTTTGCCCATCACCCCCATGCATGGAAAGAGGCTTCTCAGCTGTATAGATTTGCATTGCTATGGGAGTTTGAAGTGATAAAACATTTGGCCTGCCTATTCAGAAGCAATTAGTGATTCAAAGCAGCCTGAGACATCTTAAAGGGGCCTGGTTTTCCAGSAGACAGGTGCTCTGAGCTGACTTCAGGGAAAAGCAAAGTTTTTAGCAAAAAGAAGTCACTGCCTGCTTGAAAATACAGTTCCTTCAAGACTTAGTGATGAAAAATCAGTATTAAACAGAAAATTCCAGATTAGGTTGATAAAATCTGGGAGGAGGTGGGGAGAAAAGGCCTGATTTACAGTGCTGGTAGAAGTAATGTTTATCTATCTATTGAACACATATTATTTATACTTTTATGTTAAGGGTTTCCCCTCCACCACCGTGACTAATGCAGGCAGAGCCATCTCCCACTAAGGCTGCCATCCCAGCATCCCTGCCCCAACAGCATCAGCAACAAGRCAGAATTTCTCACCCACATCTCCTAGCAAGAGAGGAGGTTTTTTTTTTTTTTTGAGCATTGCTGCTCTCAGACTTTTAAATCTACCTTGGCAAAAAGGGCAGTTTACCAGCCTTTAATCTGACTGCAGTGACCACCCTTGATGCCACTGTTGCAGGGCAAACTGAGGAAAGGAATCAAACCTGCTCCRCAGCCCATGCTGTTACAGTCTCTGGCTGCATGAAAAGCCCTGGAAAGGCAGCATGGGGATGWCTAGCTCTCAGAGTCCCTGGGAAAAGGCAGGAAAACCCATGCTAAGGGCAAAATTGCCCAAGCAGAGACATAAGGGCAGGACAAGCTGGTATACAAATGTCCAATGCAGAGGAGAAAGCATCCACATTTCCCCCAAAAGGAGTTGTGCTGTGGTGTCCTCCCCAGGCAGGTCCTTTTCTCCCTTTACCACCAGGAGACAAAGAAGTTCCTGCAACAGGCAACTGAGAGCACAGTGACACTTCTGCTTTTGCTGTGGAGGCTCCAGCTTCTCTCTATCCCCGTGCTATTGAGTTATGCTGACACAACCACTGAGTTGCTGGGTTCAGGACAAAAATGGGAGGAGGAAGAGATCTCTAACTTCCATCCGGAGGCGTCTTCTCCTCCCCACTGCACTGTGTGCAGCACCTGGACTCCCTGCAAAAGCATCCCAGTCAGCCGAAGTCATTTCCACCACACGTGCAACGTTGCCTGGGGGTTGGTGCTGGGGCTTTGCCAGGCAGAGAACAGCACAAAAACACTGCAGGAAAGGGTGGGGCTGAGTTTAAAAAAAAAAAAAAAAAAAAAAAAAAAGAAATTAAAAAAAAGAGAGGATTTCTTCCAGAGAGCACTTGAAAGCTGACAGGACAAGGCCACAGCTGGCAGGGGATACATTTTAAACTGCTTTTTAATCTGAGAGCAGATATATCCATCACCATCTCTAACATCTGTCTGGCAAGCTGGATGGGTGGGGGCAATAATCTCCCAGGCTGTTACATGCAGAATAACTAAGAGAGAAACCGGGCAGCAGACACATCCAGCAGCCCTCAGGGGCTCCCAAGGCAAAGCACTGGTTGAGAGCAGGTGCTGCTCTGCCCCAGCAAGCGATGCAGGAACACCCAGGTGCTGCAGATATGTCCCTTTTCCCATGGTGCTGCAGGAATCAAATGCTCGTTGGGGGGAAAAATATACCCTCCACTAAAAACAGCTCTGAAGAGCTTAAAGAGCATCTCAGCCCCTCAGCTCCAGGGTGGGCTTGGTGTGATTCAATGCAAGGCTCCAGCTGAGATCAGGGCCTGCAATATGCCCTTGCACATGYACGGGGACATCTACACCAGCAGTTTTCAGGCTGGAGAATAGTAATGAAAGGAGAGGCTAAAAATACTTCTTCTTGTTTTCCAAACATGAAACAAAACTCCCAGGTCCAGCTTAAAAGCAAAATAAACAGCACACAGATATCAACCCCTGTCTTCAGGCATTTATATGGCTTCATTCAACTGATTCCAACCAGACTGATTTTTGCCCAAGTTACAAAGCATCAAAGGCAGAGGCATGAATTGCAATTGCTTTCCCCAGTCCCAGGCTGCTAAATCTGCACTTCCCTGCCAGTGCAGGAATCATTGGCCAAAACAAGGGGCCAGACCTGCAAACCTGTTCCAGGTGCTCTTTAGAGTGTGCTGCACMTGCAAGAATAACCCAGATTTAGGGCAAGATCATAAGCAAAGGTGAAATGGAAAAAGTGGCAGTCAGGAGAGAACCACRGGTGTTGTGGAAGAGGCCCAAGGCACCTGGCTGGGGCTAAGCTTGGAAGATCCATCAGCCCTCACCGCATCTGCTGTGTTTCTTGTCTCCTCAAAAGTAGCTGTTTGTGTGGATATCTCACTTTCCTTAGCACATAAACATGCACCATCAGGTTTTAACTCTCACTGTTGCAAAGATATGTTAGAGATGTGACCCTGAAATGCTGGAAAGGTTCAGAAAGCAAAGCACAGTCACAGTTTACTTATTGAATCTTAAACCTTTGAGCTGTGCTGCTTTTTGTGTTGGCAAGCTGGCATGGGACGAAGAGAGTACCAAAATGCCAGAAGTTATCCCCCCAAAATCAGGTGTCAGGGAGGATAAACAGAGTCTAATGGCTTCTAAAGGAAGGACCTTCCCAGATCTTATAGCAACCACCTGGAAAAACTCTCCAGRCAAGAAGAAAGAGGAGGTACAGCAGGACCACCACTAGGTCTGGAGGTGGTCCAGAAGACCATCTACAGTCCACTGCTGTTACCACCCCCTTCCTCCCAAAGGAAATTTCTGGCCACCCTGGTTCACTCGAGTGACAAGTTTTTCCTCCCCTGCCTCTTCTCAGCTATGACTGTATCAGCTGTTTTTCAGCCAAGGGGATGCTTCACACCGAAGCGATTCCAGAGACAAGCCTTGTAATTAGGACATGGGTGTCACCCACCAGTTAAGCCCTCCTCCTTCCTCATTCAGCCTGGGAAATACATAGCCAGGTTTGTTTATATTGCCCATGCAACTTATCATTTGTGCATATTGCTTTCTGTCTTCAAAGCACTTCGGTAGRTGTTTTGCAAGCTTCTTCCCAACCCTCATGTGACAAAGTGTTTGGACAGGGGATGGAAGGGGATCAGGGGAAAGGAAAGATAAATAATTTGCCCCAGAGCTGTAAGAGTTGGCAGTAGATCCAGGATCAACACTCAGCAGTTCCTGCCTCTGAATCTCATGCTCTGATCTTTTCTCATGCCTCTCTACCTTGAGGTTCAAAATTGGTATTGTGAAGCCTGGTGTTCATCTTGGTACCAGAGAGCAGGTTTCAAGAGATTTCCTTCAGGTCACACCCCCTGGACCGAGCGGTCCTGGACCAACAATTAAACCATATAATTTCAAACATCTGGCAGTGGTTTGTAAACCCATGATCAGCACATGTTTCCCTTAAGAGCACCACAGGTAAGACAAAGGAAAGATTCATCCATTCATCCAAGCTGGAATTTTGGACTGGTTAAAGCAGGCACTGGTGGGCTGAGAACTGACTCCCCTCTTCATCATGCCTGCACTGCTCCTGGTACAGAGAACTGGATCAAGGGCTTGTCCACCTGTAGAAAATCCCCAGGGGAGAAAACATTTTGGTTGTTTTTGTTTTGTTTTGGTTTTTTTTGGGGGTTTTTTTTTTGTTTTTCTTTTCTGCCAGACCAATGCCTCTGCATCAAGCAGTTGCAAAAATATTTGTGTCAACAAAGAAGTTGGAGCAGCAAGTGCTTGGATCAGGCTGTGGAATGAGAACAGCTTAAACTCCCTTTCCCAGTGCTAACCATAACAGTAGAGCAGCTCCAGGCATGTCAATGAAGCTTCAGYAGTCAGTACCTGGAAATATCTGGTCCAATTGCCCAAAATTCTTAATATATTGATAACCCTGACATAGCTTTACTGTTGGCACTTCTGACTTGCTAAGCCACTTAAATCATTGCTGGGCCAAGAGCAGCCCCTCTCCTGGGAGGTTCTGGGCACACAAACAACTTATTTTCTCACCATCACTGGAACAATCTTGTACTGGAGTTTGTTTTGCTGGTTTTGCTGCAATTTTTCTCTCTTGCTACAGAGGGAGAGGAAAACTCATTAAGACAGAGACAAGAGACACACTTCCCATTTTYGTCTTTTAATCAAGAGGCAAAATGAAAAGGTTCTAGCAGATAAAGAGCCACTCAACCAGAACATTCTTGGTACCAGACCCACCTGAGGAGCACCTCCCTCGGGTGAGGTGAGAGCACCACTGTCAGCCCCTTTGCTCTATCAGTCCCTTTGCCCCTAACCAAACCTGCCATTTGCTCTGTTCCTGTCATTGTGAGTCAAGGCTCTTCCCCTTGCTTTGCATCAATTCTCCCAGATCTAAAATATACCTCAGGTATATGACATCTTTTCCAAAGCCCTCCAGGACCTGCTGATGAAGACTCAAGCAGCATTAGAGGATTCTAGTGCCACCATTGCTTTGGGGATTACTCCTTTCTGGGAGTAATTTTAGGCTAGATTTCTAAACTGGCAATTACAGGGATCAAGTCTCCAGCCCTCTCCTTCATGAGCAGGGAGGGCAAAGCAATTTTGGCTTCTCCAGTGCTGGGTATGCAGGGYAAACAAACACAAAGTGCCAGTGCTGGAGACCGCAGGCTTTGGGGTGATGCAGCACTGGAGACAGCCTCGGACACCAGGGCCATCTGAGGACTACCAGATCCACATACATGCAGGCTGAGTAACATCCTGAGGAGCCCAAACACACGTGGAAATGGCTGGGACTTGAGGAATCTTGCCCAAGGGCCAATGGGGCTCTTGCGAGTGACCGCACCAACTTATGTAGATCCCACATTCATTACAAGTAAAATTACTGTCTCCCTTTAATAACAYCATTAATGGTGCCTGCTCTCCTAGGAACCAGGATTGTTTGGTCCTCACATCTGTGGATGGAGGAAACCTGGGTCTATGGTGAAGCCTTCTGGTGAGTGAGCWTTGCTGGGGTCTCTCTGCTACCAGGCCTCTCTGGTGTCTAGCAGAGGTTTGGTCTATGCTAGGCCTTTTTAGGGTCAGTGAGTGTCCATCTTTCCTCCCCTCAAGACCCATTTTCACGACACTTGTGGTGTCCTGAAGCAGAGCATCTCTCTTCAACAGTGTTTAAAGGGTATGAAGAGAAGGAAGGGGCACAGACTGACAGGCACACGAGTCCTACCACAACAGTCTTGTCTTTAAGAAAGCGACAGGAAAGAAAAACAGACCAAGCATTATTTATCTTGGTGAGGAGAAGGGATAATTTCCTGCTCATGATTCAGTGCTGTCATGTGGAGACAATGACTGCCCTTTATACTCCTCACAGCTTTGCCTTTAAAACACCGCTCATGCCAGCACACCCCTCCAGGTAAGGTGCAATTACCTGGGAGTTCACTGCCTCATCACTTGCAATTACCCAACTGCCCTGTGTCCCATCAACCCACCCTAATCACTACAGCCCTAAAACTGGTAGCTCCTACAGTAAATACCATCATTAAACCTCTGGGAGTGAATTTACTACCAGCCGTGGAGTGATTGCTTGCCGGGGTCACTGCAAACATGCAAACTGAACAGAAGGGTTGTTATAAAATATGATCCCACTCAAATAAAAGCAGATGTTATTAGTAAGCAACAGGCACTGTTTATGCCATAAAATACCAGGAGAGACAAGTTATTTAATGACTATCTGGGAAAGTCCTGCTTCACTGGGGCTAATGTTCCCAGTTCATAAACTGCCTCAGCTGAATTGTTGGGGAGATACAGAGTGARCTGAATTTGTTCCTGTTTATGGCCTGCAAGGTGTGGGTATGTTTTCCCCTCTCTTGGGTTTCAGACTGACATTACTGTTCATGGGTTTAATAAAGMCTGAAGAATGTACTTGCCTTAACCCTTCAGAGAAACAAGTCTTATTTGAACTAATTGGAGCAGGGAGAGCTGATGGTCTAAGTAGGAACATCATCCAGTCCCAAGCTGCTTAATTTTAAAACATGATTGTTGAAAAAATAATTAAAATAACCAGTTTGTTTAATTCACTTTTAATGATTTTTCAGGATTATTTATTTTCAGGTTCATCTAGGTCAAACCTCTCTTACTACATGGGACAGACAAAGTAACTTTTCTTAACTTTAATTTAGATACAAAAAGCACCACTGATTCTCACAGATGTAGTAACTGGGTTTTCTAGGCAAAGCTTCTGCTGCTGGAAGACCACAACTCCAAAATCGTAAACTTTAGCAACACTGCAGTATGCAGGATTTTTTTTGTGTTTTTCTTAACTGACAACTTGTGCTACGTATTCCCATTTAAGCAGTGGAAAATGACGTATGTAGCAGGCATGACTCTTTCCCTCTCTCTAATCCCTCCACAGGCCTGGGACAAGCTGACTGTGCTAATCTTACCCCTCCAGGTCATCAGTGCGAATCCAGCTCAGCAATAACCCGCTGCCAGCAAAACCCRCTCTGCTCATTTTGTGATGTCCCTCTGCTTTTCCCTGCCACCGGGATGCTCTGGAACCACTCTTCTACTATGAACATGATACTAGGAGAGATCTCCAAGTCTCATCATGCCTTTGGGTCCATGGGAAAGAATTGTTCAGGCAGGCCTTAGCCCTGCACTCTAAAAAAATAACACCAGCTGTGTTATCTCTCTTCGTCCGCCACTTGCAGCAGCAAGACTTGAGTTGTGGCGCTGCTTTTCAATGTGTGCCACAGAATCCATGCAGGACACCAGCCCTTGTACAAGCTCTGAGCCAGGAAGCTCCTTTGGGATGGCTGTTACCTTGTGGAGGTAGTTTCTCCTCTTGGACAGCTTGGACCTGCCCTGTCGTTAATGGCTGGCACATCTTTGCACAGGTATGTCCCTGCTGGTGTTGGCAGGTGCAAAACGGGCTGTGCTGAGTGCTGCCTCCCCGTGCCGGCAAATCCTTCCCCAGCCAGCTCCTCGCATCTCTGCTCCCATCTTCCACGTGGAGGGAAAACCCTTTTCTTTCCAGCACGCCCCCGCAATGCCCTTTGCTTTCCTGCCCACCGTTGAGCCCTGGGGCTCCCCTCCCTCCTCACCCCCAGCTCCAGAGGGGCAGACACAGCAGGCAGGTTGCGCTGAGGCAAAAGCCGAGCAGCTCTCTGTCAGCAGGAAAAGCTGTTTCATTTCAATGTAAAGCCATCTTTTCTTCTAGCACATCTCAGAGCCCCGGGTGCCCTGCAGGGCTTTTGTGAGTTTGATTAMTCAGGCGAACCCAAAACTGGCCAAAATCACTTGCTCCATCCTCTTGYGGCAAGAGAGCTGAGCACACAACTGTCGGAAGACCCCTGGCCTCCCCCCTCCCTGCACAGCTTCTCCGCAGGCATCCCCCCACAAACCCCACCGAACAGTCACTTTCCAGACCCCCAAAGAGCAGCGATTTCCCCATCCCTACTCGCAGGGGGAAGCGGCTCCTCCCTACCGTGTCTTCTCGGGAGCACAGGTGCCGGCTGAGCCGCTGTGCAGTCACTGCCGGCGGCACCTGACACCCCCAGCGGGTGACACTCATGCCCGCTGTCCGGCTGGGGCCGGGCACGGCCCGGGACCGCGCTCAGGGTACCTGCAGGAGGGCCGGCGGCCCTGCGCGCTGCTCCTCGCCCGCGATGCTTCCCGGCTCCCGCCGTGCTCCCGGAGCCCAGCGGGGACGGCAAAGTCTGGCTCCTCTGCTTCTCGTTGCCAGGACACCTTGGCGTTCAAACCTGAGCTGGGACCAATCAGCCCCGGGGCTGGGGAGCACCAGCCCCACGTCATCCGCTGCTGGCGTTGGTTTGAGCGAAAAAGCGTGACAGTGGTCACAGAGCCCGTGGGGAGCTGCCTTTGTGCGGGTGGGCTCTGCCCCCACCCCTGCCGCTTACTGGAAACCTCTTCTGTCGGGCTGAGGAAAACAAAAGAGCCGCGGACAAGGGAAAAGAGCACTTCTCCCCAGCTGCCAGAGCTGCGTTCGCAAGCCTGGGTTCTTCTGCATGTCCTGTTTCTCCACTCCGGGCTCCAGCCCACATGCCGGTGGTCACCTCACCAGGGACAGCCTGCACCCAGCTCACCTCTGCCGGGAGCGATGGCTCTTCCCCAGCACCGGCAGTGTGATCCTTGTGCCCCAGTGCGACAACTTCCAGCTGGCTGGCTCTGCCCCAGACGGTGCAGGGCTGCAGACTCACGGCTCCAGGGATGCTTTCTGGCTTGGCTGCTGTCACAGGGGCATTTTTTCTCCCAGCCAKCCCCTGTAAGATGTTTTTTATGGAGCCCAGAACTGGAGCTTTAAGCCCCTCGTGAGCAAAGGGAATTTGGGTGCACAAAGCAAACAGCCCATCCTTTGTTAGGGAAACTTTCCTGTCTGACCATTCAGGAAGCACTCTGGSCGTCACACTCCCAAATGGTCAGACAGAGAARTTTCCTTAACACCTTRGTGCTGGCTTCTCTGCTCAAACACAGTGCACACCTGAGTGAAAGATGCAGCCATCATCTTGTTTCCTGTGGTGCCAGAGGTGGGAACYGGTGCATTTTAACTCCACACAGCCAGAGAGGGTTGGACCCACCAGGCTCCTTCCCAAGGCGAGGTAGGTACAGGTGCCTGGGTAGATTCTGAAGAGAGATCTCCACATCACCTCTGTGGTGCTGATAGACAACAGCAACCCAGCTATCCTGGCAGAGCTTCTTCCCTCGAGCCCCCTGGACCCTGTGACCCAGGCATCTCTGTACATCTTCTTCCTGCCCATGGGACAAAGCTGTAGAACAATATCCTCCGCATCCAGAGCACGTGCTGAGCATCTGGGATAAGTGCACCTGGTTTCTGCTAATCCTGATCCTTGTTATTTATTTACCCCAAAAGAAAACGGACGTTTTGCCAGATCACAAGATGACCTGAAGAGGGGTCTGAGCATGCTGGAGGGTGGAACCATAGGATCAGCTACATGTTGTGCTGTGGCTGACTCACTTCTCCATYATACCATGTCCCAAACACTCCTTTCACTTCATTAATTAGCCATGGTGCCGAGGTGCTATCCCCTCCCCTGGCCAGCACTCGGGCTGGTTTCCTTGCCACTCCATGCCAGCAATGAATGAGCTCAGGCTGGCTCCTCACCCCTCTTTGCCCTGCAGGACGTGGTTGAGCTGTAGCAGCCTTTTCCCAGTGGACCCACATCTTGCCAGCAGAGCACCAGGCAGCCTGACTGCCTTCCTTGCCTTTGGGCTCAGTACAGCAGCTCGTGAATGAGGTACAGTTTAATTAAGGACACTTTCTGCAGAAGGTGGCTTGTGTAAGGAAGCTGTAAAGGTCTTGAACTCATTAATTTTCAGGACATACCTGCAGTTAATTTGTGGTGACTTTATAGAGTAGGCAAGCGYACAGGGAGGTGTTTATGTGGCTCTGAGCTTGCTCTGCTCATCCTCAGGACCAAACCTCCAGTGGGTTAGACCACAGTTACAGATGTCCCTTGTTTGGCTCAGATACCATTGCCTTCTCCATCGACTCCACGCGGGAGGAGAAGGCGAATGACAATCACTGAAATGATGGGATGGATTTTACCCCCTCATTAGCTCCATCACCCCAAGTATAAAGCTTGGGGAGAGTGTCAGCTGTCAGGCAGGGCCACAGACAGAGCAGGAGGGTAAAAACACTGTCATCACTTTGGCAGCCTTCCCAAAGGGAATAGAGAGCATGGCAAGAGATCAGGTGTGTGTCAGCATGGAGCCAGTGGGTATGAAAGGGCTTCCCCATCAGTGGTGTCAGTGCTTCTAACAGCAGGTTACAAGGGCTGAACAAGGCACTGTCCGGGCACTACCATGGTGTAGTGACACCCATGAGAAAGGCAAATAGCAGCTCTGGCCAGCAGTGGGGCTTGGGGACAAGAATGTCAGAAATACCGAGCTGGGGTTGTTACCAGCATTTCTCTGATGGAGAAAGAGCCATTTCTGTGCTTTTCCCACATGATTTAGAAGCATTTCCCTTTATCCCAAATGCATTCCATCCTCACCTGAGAAAGGAGTAACTTCCAGCCCCCCAATTCACTATCTCTTGTCTCAGGGCTGTTATGCAGGCAGGTAATCTTGGGCCCCAATAACCTGTGGAGATTCTCAGTCAATGGAAAATCTCACTTGAGAGTGATTTCTCTCTCAGCTGACTGACTCAGCCCCTGGAGGTGCCATCTTCCTCCTCCACCAAGGCAGGAGCCAGTATAGCCGGGCATAGTCAAGTGCCTTGTGTTAGATGGGAGAGGAGTCCTGCCTGCAGGCTGAATCAAAGGATGTGAGATATCAAAATACCCCAGAGGGCTGGGCCTCACTTGTCAGCCAGGAGTCACCGTGACCAGCTTCACACAYTTTATCCAAGCATGGGCAGCACTGGTGGATTGTGTGAGCTCAGCTCCCTCCTCCAAGAGCTCCTTCAAGAGCTGCTGATACCACAACTGCCAGCACAGAGAGGGAGGGAGCACAAGGCCCCTTTTTGCACAGCTCTTCGGCAGCTGAGCTGTCAGAAAAGCTGTTGTGTCACTGGACAATGGACATCCATCCAGACAGCTGGCATTTCTGACCATAGAACCTTTGAAAGAGTTATAGTGGAAGGAGTGCCCAGCAGAAGCCCCCTCCACCATGTCACTACAAGGGTCATCAGGCAACAAGGCTACAAGATAGCAATGGATTGTGCCAAACTAACTTGGGGGGGGGGGCAGAGTGGGTGAAACCAGTCAGCCATCCAGGGCACAAAGGCTCCAGTGGCTCACTTTTGCCTCTTCTTGCTTCTCCAGGCAAGATCTGCTCTGCCTATATTCAATACACTGTCCCATCCACAGCCACCTGAGATCACATGTACTGACCCAGTGGCACCTGGGATAGGACCATGTCTGGATGCAGCAGCACAGAGGAATTTCCTTTCAGGCATTTACTCCTTTGGGAGCTCCCCAAAATCCCCAGTTAGCCACCATCAGAGCTGGTGTGCTGGTGGAAGGAGAGAAAATAAATCCATTGTTTCTGGAGGGGCTGGAAGAAGGCCCAGCAACTATTGATTCAATTCTTCAGTCAATGCATGTTTGAATGAAGCAATTCAGAACTGTTCCATCAACATGAACTTGCATAATAACATTAGCCAAAAAATTCTGGAACTTGGTCCACCTTTCCTAGCAGATCCATTATCCTGAATCATTGCCCGAGGAACAACATTAAAATTATCATGGCCTAATACACCAAAGCCAAAAATCCTAAAAGTCTAAAAGCCAAAGGTTTTGTTATAATTTTTCTCTAGATAAGAATACCAATGGGAATGTGCCAAAGACTCAGTTCCTCCCCTTCCCTGTACCTCAAATAAATAATATTACAAAAGAAGAATAAGGATAAAGGAAAATTTTGAAAATATGAATTTGATAAACACCTTCAAAAAATAATAATTAAAAAATAACACTTGCAACCCCCTTTTAGCACTTGGAGCAACCAAAGCCAAGGAAGATGACAGGGCTCAGGAGGAATGTTGTGTGGGCTCTGCCAGTGTGGGAACAGTGTGGAGGGAGAGAACTGTGATCCCCACCTTTCCACATGTACACTGCATGCTTACAATAAACTTGACTCAAAGCTGGGTGATTTCTCAGTCCAATAAYGCCTCCAACAAACCCATGTCCATCTCTGCTCTCCCCTGCTCTCCRGTGATCATCTCTTCTATCCCATGCTTTTGGCTTAGACTATTYCTTGAATAAACTCTTCCAAGGTGGTATTCTCCTTCTCTCCTCATTCCTCTGAAGGGTTCTCCTTTCCCATCAGATTTGTTTTCCCACATGGCCAGTGGGAGCCAAAATGAGGGTAAACACACACATTCATGCACATCTCCATCCCYATATCTATCTCACAGGTAGGATGCAAACCCTGCTGTGAATAACAGCTTTAACCATGGCAACGCTCTCCAGCAACATAAACACAAAGGCACTGAGCTTGGAAAAAGGCTGGGAAAAAGGAATTAAAGGAGGAGAGGGACAAGGTCCAYTGAGGCCTGTTCAGAGCCAGACAGCTGGATCTGTGTTGAGCAGCCAGTTAGTAGGGTTGGTACCCCTTCTCGCTATTTTTTCTCACTTTGTGTTTACACCTCCTTTTGTACTTAACATCTTGCTAAGTAGAGGTCTCATTCCACCACCTCTATCTCCACTGGGCTTGACTGACCTGGAGCACAGCTTCCAGATATGGTGTAAGCTAAGATCTTGTCTGCTTGAAAAATCACAGCTCTGCATCACTGCATGGCTGATGGACAAACCAGACCAGTGGTGAGATGCCATCGTCTCAGCTCCATCCTCCTGCTGTGAGGCCTGGGTAGGTGGTGAATCTGGACAAAGCAGCAGACTTTTCCTAGCCACAGCTGAAATGTCAAAATTTCTGGATGATTTTGGCTCCATGGTGACCTCAGAACTCCTTTTAAAGGATGACGTGGGTTGTTTTGATTATTATTGGTTGAAACCCAACAAGCCTTTGCAGGCTTCAGAGTGAAAGAGATGGTGATGGCACTGTACAGACAGTGACACTGGAGGTGACAGCCGTGGCTTAGGAAAGCTGTCCCCTTGCAAATCAGGGAAAGCAGTGAATTGGAGTGGTGTGGGGAGAGGARCACCTTCCAGGGCAACTGGTTAGCGAGGGTGCCGAAGGGTTAAAGGGTTTTAGTGAAAGCACAGGAGAGACTAAATGGATCGRAGAGTAAAAATCCAATTAGGAGATCTAACAGGAAGAAGCCAAGCCCTGAAACAATAAAGGTAATAGTTTTAGCTGCCAAAGAAAAGATTAGAGTGAGAGCAGATTTGTGGTGGAGCCAGGAGAAAGGAAAAACTGTAGCAAATAAAAAAAAACAATTTAAAAAATAGAAAGAGTTATTATTCCTTCAGACAGATTCACATGACAGATTCACATTACAGCCTCACCTACAGCAAAGTTCATCCGAGACCCAAACTGTGCAGCTGGTTCTCACCTTTATAATTGGCTGAATGCCTTCAAAGTTTGAAGTTCCAGTGTGAATCCATCATGGTCTTATTGGCATGAAATATGCTGGGAGGGATCTGACCACAGGGAGGTTTGGTTGTTTATTCTGCCTTTCTGTGCTATCATGTAAATACATTTTACCTGGGATAAAAGCAAAGGAAAGGAACTGGAACAGCCCCAGAAGCATTCCCTTCAGGTCTCAGACAATGCCAGGCTCTCACCTACTGTCCCTTACATGCCATGGGGTCTCTACAGGAAAACCAAGCAGATTTTGCCTTGGGAGGATGTATTTGCAGCCAGGAGACAGCCCAACATAAACATAAAAAACACCCAGATTACACCGCTACCCTTCCAGAGCAAAAAGAGTCCTGGATAAAAAAAAAAAAAAAATAAAACCCCAACAAAATCTCTGAGCTTGTTATGCACGGTATGCACTGCCAATTACTTAAGAAAACAGGATCAGAGGAGCTGGCACAGCCTGTGGCCAAGAAATAGCAGCATCTGGAGGGAGCCAGAGCTGTGGKGCAGGCATGCTTGCCAAGCCACTGCACTGACCTGTGCCCCAAAAGGCACCACTTTGAAGGCTCAAACCCAAAATGTAATAGGGCAACAWGGAGAAGTGGTTGAAGGAGGATCAAAGGTCTGGAGGATCCTTCCTGCAAGCAAGGACTTGTGCACACCAGGACTTCTCAGTCTGGAGAAGACATGGCTGACAAGGTGACAGTAGAGGGCTACAAAGTCAGGCATGGTCCAGAGAAGGCTGGCAGGGACTGTCCTTGCTGTCTTTTCCCAAAAACTGGGACTAATTTCAGAGCTTGCAGATCCTCATGTGGTGGGGGTTAGATCCAGGAAACTCTTTGCCCAAGGATGCTGTCAGCTGTGAGTATTTGCATGAGTTCAAGACAAGACTAGACCAGCTAATGGAGAAAAAAATAATCTGGATTAATAAATGCAGAAAAATGCTGTTCAGGAAGCCTGTGGGACTGGTCTCTTGACTTGTGTTAGCAAGTGCTGAGGGGACATATGGGACACTCTGCCCATGTAGACCTCACTCCTGGAGTCAATGACAAGGGTGAGAATTGAGGGAGTGCTAGTCAGGGCGTCCTTGGGAACACCTACTGCTCCCTGAATCCTCAGGATGCTCTCCAATTCASACCCTCTATCTGGCTTAGTGCAGGAGTTTCTCTTCCTCATGGTAAACCCCATGGATCCCTGYCTTGTCCCAGGATCAGAGCTGTCCTACAGTTTATCATCAGGAAAGTGTTACAGAGTGATTTCTCCCTGTACAGTGTGTCCTCAGCCTACACCAAAGAAACTCAGCCACAGCCTCAGCCAACTCATTTCTAGAGTGTGACTTGCTATGCTTAGAAACAGGTCCTCCCACTGAAGAATCCCACCCTGCCTTCAAAGGATCATCCATCTCTCACATGGTTCAAGCTCCATCTCCAAGCTCATGTGATCCCACTCAGCCCATGGCCGTGTTCCTGCACCACCAAGAGCACACTGCTCACATCAGGTGGCATAAAGCCACACGCCTTCCTCCTCCCACCTGATTGTCAGATGGAACACACTCTTGCCAGCTCCCAGATGGGAAGAGGGAACTTGTGCCAGCCCCATGCCAAGACCAGGGCAGCAGGTCTCCCTGCCAGCTTCAGGTGTGTTGAACCATATTTGCCAGCTCAGGCAAGCACAGAGCTTTCATGTTTGATCAAGTGAAGGCTGCAAGGGYCTGGGGGCAGTAGAAGGCTGGCTGTAGGTCAAGATGCCCATGTACCCTTGTCCTTCCCATAGTGTGTCTTCCTCAGCCATCCCTATGACCTTCCCTTCCTCTGAATATACACAACGCGGATGTGGCATGTGATGTCAAACCAGAAASTGCACTCTGGCTTTTATGGCCTTGTGGGATCACCAACCCCAATAAGAGAGGTGCCAGGCACCCACCAAACCTGTGCTGGGGCTGTCTCTTGTGCCTACTGGGATCCACCTCATAGTGGCACCTCATCAGCCTTGCAACGTCGCAGAGAGGTCTTTAAGTGCTCGTGAAGCCAAAAAAATGCCAGTTTCTCTGCCTGAATTACATTTTGCCAGCTCAAGGAGCCCAACCTTGAMGCACAGCAGTGCAAAAGCCGTGGCAAACCCTGTCCCGGACATCCTGGGAAGGCCACAGCAGAGGAGMGCTGTTTGAACTGGAGCAGCTGCCCTCCCTGTGCAGGATAGAAATCTTGCCTAAGCCAAATGTTAATGAGATGGCACAGGCTCTGGGCAAGCTTTGTGCTTTTTTTCCTCCTGGATTAAGCAGCGGCATGTGAGGATCATGGAGCTGAATAGCTTACAGCTGAAGGTTAACATCAGGTCAACAAGCCTTTTTTCCCTCCTTTCAGAACAGAGACCCTGAGGTGGGAGGGTTACCTAAAGCAAACATTTTTTAAAAGGCAGTTCTCCTTTCTTCCCTGTCTCTTTCCCTTTATTGCAGAGGAGCTGCCCTGGGTTTGAAAGCAGATTGGATACTGGTTTTCAATGAGCGTCAGGATTTGAGAACAATGGCAAGCCATGGTTTTTCTCCTATCTGAAGTCCACTGGTCTCTCTTTCCCAGGACAAGCTCACTCCTACGCACCTGCAAGTGTCTGCAGGCACACGAGCTGTGTGCAGAAAAGCAGGCTTCAGCTGCTGACTCCTCAGCTGATTTCCTGGGAGATGCCAGGTGGGTTGTTCACAGCCTGACTCAGCCACCCTTGGATTTCCTCGTATTGCAGAAGCRTTAGCAAGGTCTGGGCTCTGTCTTTTCTTCCAAGCAAAGGCCTTCACCCTCTCCTCATCACCCTCCAGTGCGTGCCGAGATAAGCGACATTCCCAAAGGAGCTGTGGTTTCTGTTTGATCATCTGGGTGGTGCCACAACTCAAACACCACAAGAGGCTTGTTCCCCCCATCCTGCTGTGCAGAGGGCTGGAGGCTGCCCTGGCCCACACCCAAAACCACCCATTCTCTTAACAGTGCTGAGGACAGTAGAGCAAAACACGGCACCTTAAGGACCTTTTTGCAATGCAGAGTTTGATGACTCAGTTAGCACCCATCTTTTGAAGCAGGATCCAACAGCTGCACTGCATGGGGAGGTACAGGGCAGTTTCTCCTGCGGAGAAAAGGGACTTCAGGATGTTTTTTTCCTAAAGGGATCCAGCTGGGTGGTGGGGGAATTTCAGAACCATGGCTGGCCAAGCTAAACCCAGACAAGTGTGCTATGGGGATGAGGTTTCCCAATGCTTCCTGCTACATCTGCTATGGACACGTCAATCCTGAGCAGTCAGAGAGTATGGAGCAGCTTGGAGGTGAGCAAGAGAGGGAGGAACAGGAGGAAAACCAAGTCATAAAGCAGCACAGATGCTTCTGTCATCATCTTCTGGCCACTGCTTTAAGCCTTGCTACCATTCAAATGTTGCGGTGATTTAAAGCCATTAGAGTAATCAAAGTGCAACAAATTCTCCAGTCAYTATTTTTTCGTACAAACACACACACATAAATAAACATATATAACCTGTRAAACTGAAGCCTGTAAAAGTGAAGCATGATCCATTGCCATAGCTTATTCTTGCCTGGGAAGGAAGTACCAGAACAGATTCTTAAAAGATGTGCAATAAAGAATTGCCCCCCATAAAAGGCAAAAATATTTCACTTTTAAAACACTGGCYACATTTCTAATTGGTCTTTATACCAATAAAAATATCATGTGTCTTTTYGGAAAATTAATCCACAATAATTACAACTGCAAATCTAAATTAGTGGAACCACACTAGGTCTTTCTGTACACACTCTTATCKTCATTCAGGTTAATTTGTAATTCTTTGAAAAAATCCTTAATTAAATTGAAGGGGCCATTAGTCCATTATGTTCCAAATGAGACCATCAATACAGCTCTTGGCTGATTTTGAACTGCCTGTCGTACTTACACCAGAATGGAAGACCTGAGAGTTTCCCTCTTCTTTGGGTAGCCAAGAAGCCCTCAGGCTCTGTGAGGGGACCTGGGGACAGTGATAACACATCCAGGCCTTTTCTTTAAACATGTGGACAGAAGCAGGACCTCTTGAACAGAAAAACMGTGCTTTTGGGATCTTGATTCTCCAGTCTGAGCATCTTCCCACATCCCCAGCACTTGTTGACCTCTGATGGAGCTTAGGAAAGGCATCATTCGCTTCCTAAGTGTGTGCGGGGAGGGAGAAAAATGCCAGGGTTGGTGCAGGCAGAATGAAAGCAATGCTCTGCAGTGGAGGGAAGARGCCTCTGGGCTAGAAGGGGGAAAACACCTCTATGTAGCTGTCAGGATAGCAAAAACCACTGCCGGTGCTGCACTGGTGGGAACTGGCAAGGAAAAAGTGTCAGGAGAGCCAGGACAGGGCTGGGCAGCATGATGTCACCTTCCCATGCCTTTACCCCTTGCTCCCCTCCTCCCAGCCCAACAAAACCTCATGTTTCGTTTGACTCAGGCAAGGAAACAACAGTAGGGATTAGCTGCCTGATATTGTGACAAAGCAGGTGAGAGGAAACAGCAGCAAGGAGCTTATCATGAATTTATCTTTGTGTTTGGAGCTCATTGCTGCCAGCTGGATTTCAGTCACTGACCATGGTGGTTTGTATCASGGAGATGCTGCAGCCTGCAAAAATGAGGGAACAAGGAACAGTGACAGTACCCAGTTCTAAATATTTCCATTTAGATCAGTGTCCCTTAGCCTTAAATACTGTTGCTAGCTGATGAAGGGATGGAGATTCTTCCTCAAGCTACCAGTGTGGAGACGAGACTACAAAATTATTCCGTTCCCACATGCCAAAGGCGCAGACGATTACAATTTTTTTTCTGACTCCTACTCATCCCGCCTCATAGAGATCAGATTAATTGTGGCACATGATCAAAGAGATTGAAATGAAGAAACCAAAAACCAAATGGCTGCAGTTACTGCTGCAAAGCCTGAGTGCAGATAAGGACTGCGATTTTGCTGCGCAATAGCCTGGGCTCAGAGAAGTGAGGAACACAGCACTAACACAATGTGTTTTAATCCTAACAAGTACCCYGGCTGCCCTGTTTCAATGAGAACTCTGTCATCACATTGCTAGCTTCAAGAAAAAAAAYCACTGCCTTTGGGGAGAGTAAAAGCAAGGTGCGAGACCCGTGAAAATGAGCAGAGCAGCAAAGAGACTTTGCCATGCGGCAAATGCACGTGGTGGCTTTGAGCACTTGTGGCTGAAGCTCCTGCACGCACAGCCCGGCATGTCCCCAGGTCACTGCGGGGTCACTGCAGCAGACCTGAGCACCAGCACCACATCACACRTGAGCCCCAAAGCCACCACCCTTCTGGGGCAGAGCAGTTGTTTYAATGAAGGATTACCATCCTGCAAGGGAAACGTGGCAGTGTGGGGCATGTGTATCCCACCCACTCCTCCTTGTTTCATTCTCCTCCTCTCCTGCTCCTGGCACACCACCCACAGACCCTGCTCTGGCCACCCTCGGCAGCTCCTCRGAGAATTGCTCTGAGCAGAGCCAGATGGAGCTGCCAGCTCTCCCGTACGAGATGGCACAGGCTTTTGGAGCCGCCTCTTCCTGGGGCTGCCTACTCCCGTGTGGGAGGTGTAAGCGAGGCACGTGTTGCTGCTCCTGGTGAGCTTTCCTCCAGCACGTCCCAGTGCCACCAGTGCCGGCACCAAACCAGTGCTTGGTGGTCCTGCACAGCTCCCAAGCAYTAAAGCCAGCTCCCATAGGCATCATGTCACCTCTTCCAAAGGCCCTCTGGGTGGATCACAGTTCAAGGCCAAGCATTACAGCTGGTGACCCAAAAGCCAAGGGATACAATTTTCATGGTCTCCCTGCTGTGTGAAAAGTGTCTGCATGCACAAAACCCCCATCTGTGGACCCTGACCTTGCCCGCCATTGCATTGAAGTGGTGACAGAGCAGAATTCCCAGCCTGGGAAGTGAAATTCCCGGAAAGGCCCACCTTCTTGCACATTCCCAATTTTTATTCYCACATACAACTTTGGGAAGACAACAGGGAAGACTATCTACCACTGTCCCCTAGAAAGACCTGCCCTAGGCATCCTGTGGGATCTGCTGCTCCAAGGACAGGTTGCCAGGTGGCAGGGGGAGATGTCACCTGGTGCGATAGGCATCTCCATGTGCAGTGTGACAAGAGCCAAGACCACTTGGCCCATCCTTAGGTAAAATCCTGTCTTCAATTCCCAACATTTTACTGCATCAGTAAAGCCCAGCACACRTAAGGGAGGAAGAACAGGCACCCTGCCTGCACTGCAGCTTGCCAAAAATGAATTCAGGTGCTGGCCATGCTGCAGACACTTGCCTCAGTTTGTGCTGGGCACTGTCAYGGTTTTGAGCCTGTTGAAACCAGAGGTGCTGGGACTGCTGCCTTTGGAAATGACCTRTGGGAAGTGACCTATGGGAAGCTTGTCCATGGGAAGTGACCATGGGGCTGCATAAGAACAAGCAGGCAGGTGTCAGATTTCCACTGTTTGGGAAGCAGAATGGAGCCTTTTGTGGGCTGGATGAGATTGCACAACATAGACTCACGTGTCTCTCACTACCATTAACAGGGATCGGCTGTCTTGACACATTTCTGGGAATCTTCATCTGTGCTGGAGAGGCACTTCTGGCATTAGGAGCCTTGCTGACCAGGGAAGGACTGGAATGCTCAGGGATGCAGCATTTCCTTTGTGGGGAGCAGGCAGGAAYACCTCATCCTGATGTATTTTCATGCTGAGCTTTCAGAAATCAGACAAACTGGAGGCAAAATCTTCTTGTAGAAGRAGAAAAAACCCTTTCACACCCAAAATAGGAATCCTGGGTGTTACCCTGGGCCCCAGGGTTGCTGTTGGGGGTCCATCACCTCCTGCAGAGGAAGAAGGATGGCAAAGCATCTTAGTGATGTGGACTTGGTTCCACTACCTGAGATGGGAAGTCATAGGCCACCACCTCCTCCAGCAAGGGGGCTTAGGGAGTTCCTAAGGTCCATTGTGACCAAGGGGGGTGGCTGTCACCTGCAGCAGACACTGCTAATAAAACAAAAATACAAGAAAATCCCTTTCACCCCGTCTTTGCTGGCCTTTACCCAGGATGCAGGGTGCGTCCCTTTGCTGGCTCAGCTTTCTCCATGGTAACAGATGGATGTCGCAGTCCCATCCCCCTTCATGATGCTGGGGCAGGCGGGTGGGAGACAGATGGCAATGGAGGGGAARAGAGTCCAGATCCTCCTGAGTGGCAAAAATTGCAGGAATCCCTGATTGCCGGAGCCAAGACGTTGACCCAGAGCCGTGGGAGGGAGGGAAGGCGGAGGCGCGTGGCTCTGCTGAGCCCGGAATAGCAGAGCAGCTGCTAAGTTATCACTTGTAATTATTACAGCATATGGGAGGGAAAGAATAACTCTCAAAGGGAGAAAAACAAATAAGGAAAAGGGGGGCTGCCACAGGGCTCAGCCATGGCAAGAGTGACACACGGCACTGTGGTGGGTCCCCACCAGGTGGGCAAGGGCATCRGGGGACAGCTCTTCCTTTCCACAGCCTTGGCAGGAATTTGGGTGCAAATATTTGCACCTGCAACATCAGGGGCTCACCCATCTCCCAGGGTGCCCAGTGCCCACTTAGGAGCATGGATATGCTGGGCAGAGGATGACACTGGCCTGGCAGTCACAGAGGGATGGAGCCTGGCATGGTSCCCTCCGTCCCTTCTCCATGCACAATGCTGCTGCTGGCTCTGGAGTTTGAAGGATATAGGGCTGTGGGCAGCAAGGGATAATGGTGAAGAACAAAGTGTCCCAGTAAACCAAAGGGGAATGCATTGGGGACAAGCCCTGCTCAGGAGAGTCTGCTCCTGGGAAAACATGGAGAAGAGGTGACATGCAGCAGAATGAGGGAGAGTAGGGAAATTCAGATAACAGGCTGTGAATGCATAGCAATGACAGTTTCTCTTAAATTCTATGCCTCTTGGAAAACAAACATTGTATCCCCTCTCAGCAGGTATTATTCTGGGCTTTCAATATCAGGAAAAAAAATGGCAGTAAGTCCTTGGAAATGTGGAGCCAGTGGCAGTTGCCCCAGCTGCATCCCAATGTGGAGACAAGAAGTGTCGAGCGGATGCTGTCCCTGCCCACAYTCCTGGAAAAAGCCTAGGAGACTTAATAGAGAAAAATCTAACCGTATCTGCTGTRTATTAAATGCAAAGATTTCAATTCACTGATGAAATTCACAGTCAATGAGCTCCAGATTTTCCTGAAAGTGGGAGAACATTTTGCACCCATTTTGATGTTTGCTTGTCCCGTAGCCACAGAGATGAGGCAAGACGAGGAAGAGATGTTATTTGTCCTGTTCGCTCTTATTCCTGTTTGCTCGAATATTCTCTTATTCTCTGATGGCTGTTCCCCCGGCATCTGCTGCTGGCTGCAATTGGACATGATGCAGGACCAGTGACAAAAGGTTAAGGGGTCAGAATATACTCTAGCAGAGAGATTTTTATACTCTCCTATACTTGCCTCTCTCCTGCTTTCCAGCTGGATTTATTTTGTCTACTACTGCCTTCTCCCTGGCAGCATCATGAATTTTCTCAGAGCACGTGCACCCAGATGAACTCTAGCACATCCCTGGGTCTCTCATGCCAAGCCAACCTGATCCCATTGTGAAAGGCTTACAGCTCCAGTGAAAAGCACCAATAAATGTCTGAGCAGGAGATGGGGAACCGTGGACACACTGAGCTGATGTGTCAGGCCTCAAGTTCTGGTACCCCACTTGGACACACAGCACAGGCAGCTGCTGAATGGCAGTGCTGCTGCAAACAAAGCTGTGACAGAAGCATTGGAAATAGGAGATGGTTCAAACTCCAAAACAGTCTGAATACTGAATAAATCACATGTGGCAGACAACAGCCCCAGCACCCGTTAAACAAACCAGCCAAACCCTGCCAGCRCCCCAGGATCCTCGCCAAGACAGGCACTGTGCTTGGAGATTGAAGGACCAGCTCTGCAACTCAAACATATAAACYAGCCTGGGTGAAAATCAGGGAGGCAACATCAGTTTGCACTGGATGGGAATCTGGCCTGATGCTTTCTTTATTAACCACCGGCCCTGCCAGGAGGGCTGACCCCACCCCACGCACCCTGGTTGGTGCTCAAGGGCTTGCCTGGGTGACATGTCCATGGGTGGCAGAAAAGGACTTCTTCTGCCTTCCCCATGAGGCTGAAATGCTGCTTGACTGCTGATGTGGGGGGTGATCCCACAACACAACTGAACCTGGAGACGCTCCCTGCTGCACTGACACCTCAGAACAGAGGGAAGCAGCAGTGCTGAGATTTGCAGAGCTGCTTAGACCTCGTGTCCTCTCTCTGCAATGACCTGGAGCAGGGAAGGGCTGTGACAGGGCAGATGGGGAATGTGCCTTCGGGTAGGACACAGCTTGGGGCATCCCTGCTCATGGCATGGRGTTGGAACTAGGTGATCCCTAAAGTCCCKTCCAACACAAACTATTCTATGATCTAGAATGAAAGGATTCTCACAGTCTTTGTGCCAGAGCTTCCCTGCGAGACTGTGCTGGCTCAAGCATCCAGGAGGAGACAGAAAACCTGCCAAGAGCTGCAAATGGAGGAGGAGCATTTTTGCAGTTCTTTGSTATCTCCACACTGGCCCTGGATTGGCAGTGGTTGAGCTAGAGGTTCCATCAGGGTCTTGGTGGCTGAGTCTTCCTTGTAGMAGGATGCTCTGCCTAGGTGGGGGTAAAACAGCTTAGACTTTATTTGCAAAAGTTATCAAGTTATCAGTGGTAAATGGAGTAGGAGGGGTCAGGCTGCTTCTGGTGCTGAAGAATGCTGAGATGAGGCTGACTCATCGAGCCCAAAGTCAAACACTCTGAGGATGTGAAGAACAATGTTTCCTGACAGAAACTGGCACTGGCGAGGAGGTGGCAGACAAAGCTCCTGATAAAAGAACCAACAAGTGCTGGTACTGATGACTTAYCTAATGGTGCTGAGTAAAGGCTGCAGAGCTGACAAGGGTGGCCTACAAACAGATGGCTGTCAGTCAATMAATTCAGACTATAAAAACCCAGTCCCACTTTCTAATGGCAGAGTCCTCTAACACCTCCCTTCTTGGGTTTGTGTGGAGATTCTGCTCTCAAATGTGGTCACCCCTCAAGGCTGAGCAAAAGACATTTGCCCGTGGTCATTGATAAGGGTGAGAAACATCAATATCTACTTACTAATTACTTTCCTAGCTTTAATAAAACTGCTTCAATGCTTTATAAAAAATGGTGCACTATACTAGTAGTTAAAACTATCTGTATCGTGTAGCAAACAATTCTGATTAAAGTTTTTTAGTGTAATCATTATCAGTATCATCATCATCATCAATTGAAATAAATGATTTGTTTCATTCATATAAATATATTTGGTTAGCCATCCTTAATTCTGTAGCAGAAAGTTGTATAAAGGCTCAGTCATACACATGTAATTCCTTAGACATAAACCATTGACCAAGGATTGGACCTGGACTCCTCTCTGAGAAGTTTAGAAATTAAGGGGTTCCTTTCTGACCCTTGTGACTCAATGGGAGATTCCTCAGGGTGGACCTTGTCTGATACTTCCATTCTGCCTGCAACACTCCTGCATCCCAAACCAACCCCACAGATCCTGTTCAACCTCCCATGCCCTCCTCTCTTGTCTCAGGGCAGGGTGACAGTGATGCCAGAGCCATCCCTGCCAGGGCTCAGCACCTGGCAGAGAGCAGACAAACACATGGTCACACACACAGGTGCACACACAATCTCCCTCTTGCATTTTTGGCCATCTTCCCAAATGCCAGTATGACATGCCAGCCCCTSCCATCTCTGTCCCTTCTTCTGTAAATCACTTGCAAAGTTGCTTGATCTTGAGGTAATTGCTTTTCCCACAGCAGCAAGGGCCTCTCATTTGTTTTTGCATGCCCTAATCTAATACACAGGTTTGTGTTTGGATTCCTGCTTCTCCCAGACTATTAATAATAAAAAACAAAAAAACAAAAACAACTAAGGATTGGGTAATAGCAGTTGAAAGGGACAAGTAATATCTCTCTTCTTCAAAACCATAAGAATTTACCCTAGATAAAAGGGACAGGAGAAATCAGGAAAAATAGAGCATTTCAGGGATTTTTCCTCCACTAATTTTCTTAGTGATCATCCAGGGGAAAATAATATTTGTTGCTTTGACCCTACAAGACTCCTAAATATTTTTAATTCCTTGCTATCACTGTGAAGCTCCACCTGGGGAGGCAGCAGGAGACCATCCTTGGAGGAGCCTAGCAGCTTTAGGGACTAAGGTTCTGAAGGGGGAAGATTTGGTGACTAATCCCAGGAAATCCCCTACTCCTGGACAAGATGACCTGTCCTGATCCTGGCTGTTGTTCCTGGTGTGCAGCATTTTTCTGGTAAGGGCTGGCAGGTCCACACCCAGACCCTGGAAGGTGGTTGCCTTGGCAAGATGCAGAAGTCATTTGGGTGGTCTGGGAACACTGGGTTGTTTTCTAACCCCTCATTTCTTGAGGAGGCTGCAGGGGGATCCATCAGCCCTGCCCTGTTACTACCTCCAGCCCTGATCCTGCAGAACAAACCCCTYCTCCCGTGACAGGACAGCTGGTGCTCCCAACCTGCCCCCTGCTGCTGGCGTGTCCATCTCCCCTTTGCTACCCACTAGAGCATCCTCTGCTTGCTGAGCACCCTCCTCCTGGGACAGATCTCCCAAAGGCTTCCTCTGCTTCCTYCCAGGGCAGTTTCACCTTTTTTCACCCCTGAACCTGATATCTCTGTGGCTCCTTTACATGCTAGATGGTGCAGCCACGATTGCCTGTGCCCTGCTCAGCACATGCCCAGCACAGCCCTGGTCTGGGCAGCCTTGATGGGCCCAGGGCATAACCAGGAGGCAGCACATGCTCAGCACAGTCCCTACAGGCAGCATGGCCAGGGCTGATGTGTTTTGGCTGCAGAGGAGAGAGCAGGTGCTCTGCTACTCACCTTCAAGGCCCTGTCATGGCTCTCGGTGCCCCCTGGGCTGTGGATGATGCTGGTGACAGGAGCTGCAGCACCAAAATTGCCCAGAGATGGAGGAGAGACTGGGCTGGTGCTCCCTGTTGGGGAAGAAGGGTTTGACCCTGCCCACAGAGCAGGAGTAAAAATGTGGATGTTGATTTTTGCCAGCTTCCACATGGGGAACAGACAGGGATGGGACAGAAATTACAGACAGAAATCAGCTGGGTGGTGGCAGACCTTGGGACCAGCCCTTGTGACCTGCCAGGGTCTGCCAGTGCTGTCCTGACATCAGCAAGAGGGCCAAGATCCCTGCAGATGGAAGAGRGAAGAGAAGGAACCAATGCAAACCATGCCTAGCTCACACCACTCTCCCAGAGAGGTCCTGCCAGGGAGGCACCAAGGTGCCAGCAATGGTTTGCAGGTGATGGCTGAGCTGRGTGAGAGCCAGGAGGAGGGCAGGGGGATGATAGGAGAGGTCAGGGTGGGGATAAAGGGGAAAGAAGTGGCAGAGAGCTTTCACCCAGCTGGGTTGGGAGAGGGCTGCTTTCAAACTGGAAGAACTGGCACCAGGGCTTGCCCAATGGCACTGGGAAGCACAGTCCCCAAGGAYGCCCTGGCCTCTCTGCTGGGTTCCAGAGATCACAGGTCCCTGGTCATAAGGGAGAAGATGCTGGAACACAAGCCCTGTGTGGTTTTGAGCCTGTTTGCAGCTTGCAGCTATAGGCTGTAACAAAGATCATATCTTTAGGACATGCTGAGGTTGCACACAGCATTATCACATGGACGTGCCCYATTACACCCCAAAAACACCACAGCTTTCCAGTGCCAAGGTGGGTCTGGGATGATCTGCATTACGTGTTGTGGGCATTACAGGTTTCCTAAGAAAATATTTCCAAATATATCAGAGTGGTGTGTGATACAGCAAGCCACTACCAGCACAGTGCATTTGGGGGCACCACACAAGGCCAGCACACTGGATGCTGGACAGGTAAAAAGAAAATGTTGAGCCTACTGAATGCCAAGCGCCTCCTGAACGCCCCAGAGCGGCTTGAGTTTGTTTTCCGAGCCCTTTTGCTTTTGGAATTTGCACTTATGAAACCATCTTCCTCCCTCTAGCGTCCATTCCAAGGCATTCCTCTTGCTCTTCAAACCCAGCTAAAGCGGCTCTTGCCTGGTTGCATTAGCACCCAYTYCGTTCCTCAGGCACAGGTTTTATATTTATAAATTATACCGTAACTCTCCACCCAGTAACCCGACTTTTTTTTTTTTTTTTTTTTTTTTTTTTTTTTTTTTTTTTTTTTTTTTTTTTTTTTTTTTTTTTTTTTTTTTTTTTTTTTTTTTTTTTTTTTTTTTTTTCCTGGTTCACGCTGTGCCATGCAGGAGCATCCTGTTGCAAGGCTATTGTCTCCTAGCAGCTCACAAAATTACCTCAATTACCGCCTTAATTTTAATAAAATAAAAACAATAAAAACATGACAAGGATTCTCYGGCATTGCAGGGCAAGATTCATCTCGTCTGTCATCGGATGGYACCAAGCAGACATTGAAGCCATCACAAACCCTCTTTCATGAGTGGAGAGACTGGAGACTGCACTACTGGAGCATGATCTATATACCAGAAGTACCTGTGTTCCACCATGGGTGCAGATACTGCCCATGGCAAGGAGCCCAAGCATGTCAGGCTTTGGAAAAGCCAAGGAATCATGTAGGAAATGATCCCGAGTTGGTCTGTCATTTCTGTGTATTTGAAGAGGGGACACGTATGAGATTTTCCTTCCTGAACAGCTTCCAGGATTTCTCCTCCTTGACAGACAAAGAAAATACCTTCTCTTCATCCTTTAATGAAGATGAATTTGCTCCAAGTGCAAAGCAATCCCAGGTCCTCAATGAGAGTGATGGCCTTGGCAGCAAGCAGGGCAGCATRAGCCCTGTGCAGGTGGGCTGTGCACTCAGCTGCCATGGGGACATTGCACAGGGCGAGTGTCCCCTTCTGCCAGCTCCCAAACTGAATGCTAGGGTGTCCACAGTGAACTGGGCTCTGCAGAGCTGGGAGGAGCAGAACCCAATCCGAGTCTGAGCAGGAGCCACCTTTGCTGTCAGGGCCCATTTGTCTGGGTGGGATGTTGTCCCAGACATGCAGGGGCATGGAGGATTCTTAGTCACTGAAATAACTGGCTGGCACTTCTTTCTCTCATGTTTTTTTTTTAAAGTTCCAGCTGAGTGAAGCCTTTCAATATTCAGGGCACCACCAGCCACTCCAGCTGGGCTGTTCATGGGATGCCAGCTAAGTGATGCTGAGAGGCCTCCGGGATGGATCATGCTTCTGCTAATGCCACAGCATTGTCACTTTGGGCCCAATCCCTTTTCACTGAGCCCAGCTCCCTGCAGCGCAGCTGTTTCCAGCTAACGACCCCCTCCCTTAGCAGCATGCACGGGTGAGATTTGGCTCCCAGCAGAAAACTCTTCCCTGCAGTGTTGATTTATTAATAGGTGAGGGGAGCAGCTCTCACCCCTCTCTYCAGCTGACACACTAGATACCAATTTGGCAGCCAGCAGCAAATCCCATTAAGCCAGCAAGATACTTAAAGGCATCAGCAGCTCCTGGCCCATTACGAGAACGAGGGGAAGGACTCTGGCAATGTATATCTGAAACTGGTCACGTCCAACTGGAAGCAAGAATCCYACTATGATAAATATTAAGACTCTGCAAAGGCAGGGATGTGAATAAACTCCCCTATAAATAATAGTTCATTAAAGGACTTTGTCTATATTCAAGGGACCAATGTATGATTTTAACAGAGGAAACAGTGACAAAAAACCCACACAATGAAACTTCCCATGTATTTCCCTTTTGGGCCAAGAGAACTGAAATCACAAATGGCCCATCATGCCTTACATTTCCTAATTAGCCTATTAAAGCCCTGGCTGGCTTTTCCATTTTCTAGATGAAAAAAGTGGAAGATGGACAAGCAGAGGCTAATCCAGGGCAATGATTTTCCCTGTGGATCTGTTACAGCTSTGCAGACAGCAATGACCCTGTTTACTCTCCTTGTCCTGGAAACAGCAACAGACAACAGTGTGGCAGCCCTGGGAAACCCTGAGAAGAGGAGAAGAGAGGAGGCTGCCAGCCCTTCTTGCCCATCAGGCTGGGCTGTGATCACAAACWTGCTGTCTTAGCAAGCCTCCCTGCTGCTCCATGCACCACAGCCTGGCCACTCAGCTCTGAACACTAAATCTGCACAGACACTAGAGCAGATGGCAGCCACCTGTCCCTACCAACACACACCAGAGGAGGTGATCAATAGGCAGAGTGGACATCTCCTCCTGCCCCTGTGACCACACCACACCACACCACACCACACCACACCACACCACACCACACCACACCACACCACACCACACCACACCACACCACACACCACACCACACCACACCACACCACACCACACCACACCACACCACACCACTATGCAGCAGGTGACTGCCTTGGTGAGGCCACCAGTGGGGCACAGCTGATCAGTGAGGAGTAGGGTGGCTGTTCTGATGGTCACATATGGGCTGCACCCCTGAGAGTTATCACTGGGGTGCCTGATGGGATGGCACAACAGGAAACCCTGAGTTAAACGATTTTGATGAAGCCCTCAGGCACTGATTTCCCAAACGTAGCGCCAGAGGTGTTTTTCCTCACTATTTCTCCACATCCTCTCTGCCAGCTCAGAGGAGCTTCTTGCTCTGTGCACATACAGAGACAAGTGGAGTTTGCTGTGAGAGATGCCCACAGATGCTTTTGAGTGACTTTCCAGATCTGTACCCAGAGCTTTTCCTCTGCACGTGCACATGTCCAGACCCATCTAGCTGCCCCAGTTTACATGCCCACTGATCCTTTTTTCCCCCTCCACCCTTCAAAGATGCCTTTGAGAAGGAGACTAAATATCTGGAGAAGACAGTCCTACCCATCACCCCCTGGAACAACCCTGGATGTAGAGAAGGGTCACTGCTGTCAGTGTCTTCTTTCTTTTATAAGGCCAGTTTTGTTTGGGTTTTTTTGTGATGTTATGGTCAGTGGCAGTGACAAAAAGTCAAATTTGGGAGCCTATTTAAGGACACAGGCATGGTTGCTGGATGGCATCTGACAGGAAATCCTGCCTTTATCCATAATATATAGTTTTTAATGATTTTTGATAGATGATTTCTGCTATAACACACCAAAACTGGCAAACTTGCTTCAAGCTCCAGACTGTTTTGTAGGAGCACCACGATAAAAGGAGGTTTTAGGGCTTTGTCTGTTATTCTGCTTCTCTAAGTTTAGATGGCCAGCAGAAAGGAAACATAAACCAATCCATTACCTCATCACGTAATTACTGTTTTATAAACTGATTAAAAAATATAATCTAACATAGTACTTTAAACTGGAAAAAATGTGATGATGCTTGGTTTCAGACTGTAACATCAATAAAGTTGCAAGGCACAGTCATTTGGAAGAGCATCTCACAGACTGCAGTCACTAAAACAGATGTTTTGAATCTCACCCGAACATAAAGCAAATGCCCTATTGAAAAAACAAGAGATTATTCCCTTACTTCCTGCTTTGCTGCATCATCATGTAAAATTATCCAATTATAATAAATTGGAAAGTCWATTTGATCTGGAAAAGATAGAAGTGGGATGGAGGTGGAAGGCACATGCAGAGGATGCTCTGACACCTGGTGACAGAGGTCAGCTCTGCTAGAGAAATTCTGGAATGCAATGTCTACTCAGAGGCAGCGAGACAAATTCTTCCAGGTAACTATGGGGCAAACAAACACGTTCATATTGGGATAAGACACTTGTTCAGCACTGCTCCCACAGCAGTGCATCCTACAAGAACCTCCAAAGCCTGTGAATGGGGCAAGCTCCTGTGAGGGCATAAGCTCTGAAACCACCCAGCCTTCCTGGGCTCTCTCTCAGGCAACACACCCCTCCCTTAGAACCTGCCCTGGTCAACACTTCCTCTCAAGCCTTTGGTTTTGGCCTCCACATGTGAAACATCCAGGACTGCAAAGGACACATTGCATGGCTGCTGGGAGGTCACTACCTCCAGCCCACCCCACAAACAGCAGGCTCCATGCCCTGCTCTGTTCAGTGTCCCCGTCTGACTCACAGAGCTGGGCCTGGTGGAGATGAGAGGAAGTATGATAGGATTTGTTCTGTTTTAGCACATGAAGGTTGCAAAAATAACCACATTTTTCTGTAATAAGAGGTTCATTAGCTCCTTGGTTGATCAGAGGTTGGTCTTAAAATATTTCTGGACCAGCTGTATCCTGAATTGAGGCAAATCACGTCATTTGTTTGCATAGCCCTGTGTTTAGCAGAAGAAGCCACAAGATAGCATTCATGGCTGCACTGTGCAATGCTTCCAACACATGCTGGCAAATGGGTATCTTCTAGGACTGAGGACTTCTGCTCTGAGATGCTTTTGTGGCAGAGGATTTGCCTGGCAATGACTGCAGAATGGACCTGGCAGTCAGGGGCCAGACAGAATTAATTGGCCTAAACCTCTGTGAGGCTTTTGTGGATAAGGAGGCAGCTGGTTGCTTTTGGTTGATCTCTCTAGAAGGGCTCTTATCCATGGTGGGCCTGAGGAAAAGAGAAAAATGCTGTGGTGAGACTGCACTCTGGATCTGGATATCTGCATCCTCCTCACCAGCTCTGAAAACTGAACCAAAAGCTGCCAGGCCTGAGCGAAGCCCAGGTACACGAGATTCCCACACAAGGCATGTGCTCTCTGCCCATGCTGACTTCAAAGTGACCACCTTAACTTCAAACCCAAGCTGTCATGTCACAAGTCTTCAGCTGTATTTCTTCAAAGGAATAACAACATGATGCTAAACTTGCAGCAAACAGGTTCAGAAATAACCATGTTTTGGTGCATGCAGTACTTCTCTACTGCCTACATTATTTTCCAGAGTTCATTCTAACAGGAACTCATGYCAGGGAAAAAACTCAAGTGGGAAGTCAGGAACTTGTCCTGAGATTTACTGGAGCACAGTCTTGAACAAGTGACACAAGAGCTTTGCAACAGACACAGCATTGGCTCTGGGTGGGGAATATGAGAATGGAGCAGTGAGAACACAGTAAAATTCTGGGCTATTATTCAAGAATATACAAGATTTACAACACTCAAGCTATAAGGAACATGGGAAAACGTTTCATTTAAGTTTAGACAGTCAGAGGGAAATGTCAGCACAAATAAAATAAATTCTTTTTACAAAACAAGCAGGAGACCCCAGAGACAACAGAGAACTCTGCTTTTTCCTGCTGTGAAGTCTCTTCAGTTTTCCCCAGATGCACTGCAGGGCACATACCTGATCCTCGAGGACCCAAGAACTGCTGATCCTGCAATAAGCTTTTTCTGGCTGGTGCAGCCAACAGGCCGGTGCTGCCCTTGGGATCCCGAGGCAGCCGGGGTACTGTGCAGCCCCAGGAGAGCAGGCTCCTTGCCCACAGCATGGGCTGAATTCCCATGATGAGCCCTCGACTGGCATTGCTGTGTACCCTGCCTGTCCTCCTCTTGGCTGAGGGTTTTTAGTCCTCTGTGGTTCCTTGTTTTCCAGAGTCCTGCTGCCACACCCATTACAGAGGCAGGTGAAGGGTATTTTGGAGGGGATGGAATTAGATGTTTTATGTTGGAGAACGCTGCACCCTTCTGAGGCTTTGACAAACCTGAAACAGAGTGGAAAGCACAGCGATTTACCAGTTCATCTGACTGCTAAATGACTAACCCAGGGAGTGAAAGGTTTTGGAGATGCTGCATGATGGAGCTGGATGGGCAGATGTATCCCGACACTGGTCATGTTGAGCTGCTTCCTGTGACTGTCGGGCTGGGTTCACTGGCAGCCTCCCTGCCAGCACTGCTGGTGATGTGCCAAGCACAGAAGAGCTCACAAACAGAGCTCCAGGGGGACATGCGAGCTCACCTGCCCTCCTGTTCTCAGGCAGAATAATGCTGGATCATTCCCTGCCTGTGTTTGCACTGACTTGTTCTAAATACATTAGGACTCCTTCCAGTGATCTGAAGTGCAAGACATAGGAATAATCACAGATGAATAGATCCACTTTTTAAATCAGAGGCAGAGAYCATGGAATCTCACACTAAGTGTCTGACTGCTAGGGAAAATATTGCACTATATGCAGGGCTACTTTCTGGCTGTGTTTCAGCCATGTAATTATCTCCATGTAATATGTGCAACACACAGAGGAGAAAAAACTTGTTGCTGGCTTATAAATCTAACAAGCATGCACACATGCTTAGAACCATCCTATATATAGCAGAGATCCGATTGCTCTTTTCTATTAAAAGAACCAACTGTACCTAAGTGCCTGCTGTGCAGGGTCCAGGGCAGAAACATAATCTAAAGAATGTGCCACCAAAATCTAGGCCCACAAAGTTCATCTTTGTGGCTCCCAACTGATGGGGATATATTTTACTGTCTAGGTAAAGCTGACTAAAAGTTTTCAAGGAACAGTTTATATCATACTATATGCTTTTAAAATGCCTAAACTTCATATTCATTTTTAAGTATAGACACTCTGAGACTGTCTGACTCAAGAGCTCRAAATAACATTCAACGCCTTCTAAAAAATGCAGTTTATATGGACCTGATGATGCTGCAAACATTTTTATGTAAGAGTGGCTTTGCTCAGATGRCTTGTCCTTTTCTGGTCAGAAGGACTGCTTCCAGCAACAAGTTCTTCTGTGAGAAATTCATGTTGSATTGGACACCCTTCTGTGTGTAATTTGGAATCCGGGTCATTCCCCTGCCACCTTAGACAAWTCTAGATTTCAAACCACTCCTCCATCTGCCAGCAGATTTAGTTAGAAGATGGACAGATCCATGACAGATCCAACCATTCACTTTCACAGTGCTATAGGGCATGATACTGGTACACTGTGAGATGTTTGTGACATTGTTTTCTCAATCTACAAAGACAATGAAACCATAATGTAAAGAAATAATATAAAATYTAAACCAGATCAGATTAAGTCTAAAGAGACCAAGAGATCATAATCTCATATTTCTGTAGTCAGTGGACAGCAGGCCATTCCTTTAGATTTTTTCAAACAGTTTCTGTTCTTTAGCACTAGTGATATGCACAGAGGCTTTGAATAGTTTCATGATATTATTTTACAAARTATCTTATATTTTTTCTCAATTTTAGTAGATCCATTTTTGCCCTTGAAAGAAATGTAAAATAAAAACTCACATGCTTTTATTTAGAAAAAGTTACCATTAACAACAGAAAAAATATTGAAGTTGTAATTTTGTGACGTTCTCTATTTGGTATGCATTTCCAATAACCATTATTAATGTTTTCAATATTCTTAAAGACAATATTCAACAAGTAGTGAAGTGGGAATTCTGCTTTCATTCATGTAAATGCAATTTCAGAGAAGCCTCTGGCTTTGTTCCTAAGCAGAAGAGCATGTTCCATTTTTAAACTCTTTATTGAATGCATCCTTTTTGTTGCAGATCTTTCCAGAATTCCCGGTTGCTCAGTTAAACCTTAATCATTAGCTCGTTCATTATTTACATCATTGCCAACTGGGCTCAAATACAGCTCAGCAGGAATGACAGTGTTTTAGACTCACCTGGCACTGTGATAAATTAATGACACACAATAAAAGACAGARACATGTCCTTCTACTAGACTTGATGCAAAGCCTGTGTGAGATCATCTTTGTTCCTCTTAATTCTACAGATCCATGCTGAAATATATCAACTGATGATCAACACAGCTGGCCACAATGTCCTGCTTAGAAACTGGAATGGATTGCTTAGGGTCTGGTCCTGCAACAATATTTTCAAATTGCTGCTCTAGAGCACAGCCAYCAGATCTCATGAAATACTGGGCTAACCAATGCACTATCTACAGACACCACGTGTTACTGCCTGATGCCAACCCTTCCCCAGGCATTTATAGGTACAGTACCTGAGGAAGAAAGAGGGAGACTGGCGTGGGAAGAAGGGTCAAGTGCAATCCTTTCTATGAGGTCCTCATCACAGGCTTTCCTCGGCTCATCTTCTGAGCTGTCAGTCAGGCTCCTGACTTCACTCTCATTCACTTTCAATATKTGGCTGGTTTGTTCTTGTTGACCTGTTTGCGGGCACCTGGACAACATCAAGCATCACACCTTCAATTAGCTTTTGAGTGTGTTTATGCAGCTGGCCAAGTGCAGCTTGGCATGGCCACTCAGGCAAACACCCAGGCAGTGGATTTAGCTACCCATTGTTATTTCACACTTTCCAGGAGATATGAAAAATCATTTTAATTGGATCAGCCACCTAAGATGCCTGTGTCTGGTTATCTCAGGTGTCCTAAAGTTAATCAGGTGCAGTGGAGAATACTACCCAATGAAGAAAGCTCAGAGAAATAAAACAATTTTTACTTCCAAAATAACCACTACCTGTCTGTGAGACCTATGAGATCTCAGCAAGGTGGTATTTGTCTTTCAGCCTTTTATTTGTTTAGGCCAATGTGCTGCTTGCAGAAAAGCTCACCCCCTTTCAGCTCTTTTTTACTGTGTGAAGGTAAGCACTGTCAGGGCCAAGAACGGCTCACCAGTTATGAAAAATCATTTCCTTGCTCTTGCTAAGGAAGCGAGCCACCCTGCCTGTGCTCCGGAGAGAAGGCAGAGGATTTTTCTTCCTTGCCATCCCGCAGATGCTCCAGGCAGGAGACAGGAAGGCAGAGGCCGAGACTATCCCTCGGAACCGCCACGAGGTGGCCAAAGCGCTGATTTGATTTTGCAGCTGAAAATGAACGCAGAGCTCATTGCATGTCAAGATTTCCCAGGCGGTCTCACCTCTTGTGCTTCTCCGTCCRTGCTCTCACGTCAGGAGACACCTTTTCCTGATGCAGATCTCTTCCTCCTCCAGAGCCATAAGGGTTTTCTGTCCTCAGACCACACGGCTTCAAAGGGCTCACAGTAGGTGGCTGTGGAAATGGCAAAAGTTACCTTGATATCTCTGAGAACTCTTCCCAGCTCTGTTTCTAGATGTGGATTTTAGAATGCATCAAAATCCACTTTTACTCCTGAGTTTTTAGATCACCCCTCACCATGTTTTCATTCTTCAGTTTTAAGAAGTCCCACAACCCATGTGCTCTTASAACCTGAGGAACCCAGGGTAGCAGTCAAAAATTGTTGATATATATTTCACTAGACATAAGCCTATAGCACCTATACCAATAAGCATACCAAGGCAAATTCCACAGAAACTGCATCACTCATTATATGACCACAGTCCCATTCCCCATCCCGGTTTTCAGCACACAATAACCCACTAAAACATTTAAATTTGTTTCAGATAATCTTCCTGTGCTCGGGTAGTGGCAGCAGAAAGACAAGGGTGGGACATACTTTTTCCTTGCTGTTTTTGAACATCTGTTGTCAGCATTCAGCSAGTGTCCTGTACTTCTCCCTGATTTACCACAGCCTGTTTAAACCCACACATGKGCACCTGTGCTGTGTTGAACCTCAGGGCCCACAAAAGCTGACCATGACAAGCCAGTCTGCTCCCCTCTACACACACGGGTATTCTCTCAGTAAATTACTGCTGAAATGAACAGGCTGACCCGCAGGGCTGGGGTACCACCCCACGGCCAAGAGGAACAAACTTTGGCTTTGTGTTTGTTTAGTCAATAGGAACGACCTTGCAGCATTAGCAAGCTGACTGCACCAACATCAAAGAAACACTGTTGAAAAAATTATTTTGCTTAATAGCTGTTGTAGAAACATCATCAAATTTAGCAATGCTGCCTTGTACTTTGCTCATTGCAAGACAGTAGGAAGTCTGCCCCTAGCAGCTGATTGTGATTTTCATGTGTTCCCTTACAGCTGATGGTTCCTCACTGCTAACACATACAACATCATAGCAGGAGACCCTCTGTCCTCCTCAAGCTGCCTGTTGGAGGTCCTTGGGCTACAGAAGAGAGTGAGCTGCCACAAGMCATAGCAGGAGCTCAGTTAATCCCATGGGGTCACCATGAGGGAATATGAAGTACACAAGAAATACATACACCTAGCTTTTCCCTCCTTGCACGAAGGGCCTTGGTGGGGTTCCCACATATAACTTGACAGACTCCTAAGAAAAACAGGAAAAAAAGAAAACATTTTACTCCAGCATTTAACAAATGGTGCTGTCTTTGAAATCAGTCAGTATAATTTCCCACAGACAGGAAGATGTAGTTTCATGGTGGGGGCTCATAGTATCAGCTGGCATGGTCTGATACTGCTGCTAAGAGGTGGTTTCTCTGTTTCCACCAGAATCTGTCTTCTGTGCCTGCCTTGGCTCCTTAGCTGTGCTGGTGCAAATATTTGTGTCAATCAGATCAGAGAACAAATTCAGATTAAAGCAAAATATGAATTTTGGGGGTATATTGTTTGTTCTGCTGGATTATTTTTCAGCTTGATCTCAATAAAAATCAGGTGAACAAAATATGAGACAGCAAAGAGTCAGGAAGAATCAGTGACCACTGGGTGAAACTACCTCTRTCAGTAGTGTTAGCTGTCTAAAAGTGTGTGTAAAATTATGGTCTCATTCCCTGACAAGCTGTACTTGGTTTCCATGAACATTTCCAAACGTGCACTCAGCTGTTGACTCTGCATTGCTTCATATAATCCATCATCCTGAGTCCCACTTGTAAGGAAGGATCTGAAGAGACACTGGTGTCTGAGAAAAGCAGCCCATAAYGCCTGGAAACAAAGGCCATCCTCCTACCTAATCTGCACTCTGTGGGCTGGTGGAGTTACACTGTCAAGTTGTTTCTAGGAGTCAGGGAAGGATTGGTAGTATTTCCAAGCGACTAGGGCAAGAAGGGCAACGGTAGACCTGTGTTTTGGGCTAGCCTGTAGATCGGGATGTGAAGTCAAGGAACTGACTCTGCTGCTGAGGTACCAACCTCTGAAAACCCCAAATGAAGTGCTCATCGACAGCAGCAATGCAGCTGCAGTATGAGCCTGCAGTACACACTGTCTGAGCACGTGATCCAGTGGGAAGTGAATCACTGCACCTCTTCAGAGGACTACCTTGGACAACATTCCCTTTACTGAACAGGATGTGCCCAGATGTTACTCAAGCAGGACAGCTGTGATGAGGGATGAAAGGCARTGCCAGGAGGGGAGCACCACTGTGGTATGGGGCTGTGAAAAGGGTCAGCAGCACACAATGCATGAGGGCGAGGGGCCGAGSAGTGGGCAGCCCAGGTGACTTGCACCTTCTGGTGCAGGGGGGAATAAAGGAAAGCCTATGCTAGAGCAGGTGAGTCTCATGGAAGAAGACATATGCTGAACCTGATTAGCAGTGGCATGGGTGGGTGGTATTCAAAACATCCTGGCTTTCATCAGAAATAACATTCAGAACGAGGTGGAGGTGTGGGAAAGAAAAGGATTAAAAAGCATACATTACCGTGTGTCAAATCACTGGAGTCATCTTCTGTGAACAGTTTATCAGGAAAAACAGCAGGATCTGGAAGAGGAGAGCTACTGGCATCGCTATCAGTCCCTACATTAGCAGAGCACTGTGCATTTCCAGGTCTGGGAGTTGTTGGGGATTTGGGGACGCATCCAGACTGTTTTGCTACTGCCGCAAGATATGGATCTAGAAGAGAGATTTCATTAGTGTAAGCACAGTTGTGCAAAGCTGCAAACCACACCATCACTGTACCTTGCATTATGGTGACTGCTGCTGCACACCTGGAGCTATAGGGGACAGGAAAGTATGTAATTGCAGCTATAAAATGGGTCAATGCTAGAGACAGAGGGCTTCCTGTGCTGCACAGTCATGGCAGAATCTGGGGATCCCTAATGAAACTGATATCCCTTCCCACTCTTCTTCTGCTCCTGGGCACCAGAGACAGACTGCAGGGGTTATGGGTCTGGAACTGCTCTGTGCTCATCATTCACCTCTGGTTGTCCCACAGGTCAGCCTGGATGCATCCAAGGCCCTGCTACTTTCCCTGCCTGCATTCCCAGGATTAGTGTAAGCTGCCTCTCATTTGCTGCCCACCTGCCCACAGGGGAGCCATTGCAGACTTGCCACAGGAACAGCCTAGGCCCTCTTAAAATACATTGCTTACATGCAGATGGCACAATACAGATGGTGATAGACACCTTATCAGAGCTACCAGTCAAAAAACTGTGTACCAGGAGCTACAGAAATCTGGGAATGGCAGTGATAGATCATTCCAGTACTGCCCCAGAGACAGATGCTTCCCTACCACAGAAAGAAAGGTCAAAACTGTTTTCATAATGCTACAAGGCAGGAAGGTTCATACAAAAACTAGCAAAGGCAGACAGAGCCTTGTCCTCTTACCTTCCCCAGCACAGCACAGCTGTAAGAGCAGCATATGCAGCCAACAACACGTAGGASAGAGAATTTCATTTCAGTGCACAGRTGATTWGCATGCTTTGTAAAGTGYTGAGCATCTACCAGCTCCAAAGTGAGGCATCAGCTCTACAATACTATGGCCATTTCTTTAATTGCTGTGTGTTAGGGACCTTTAACATATCTTGTCCATGGCTGTTAATATGAAYCCATGAAATACACAGAATGTGAAAAGTACCCAAATCAACATTGCTACTGGAAAGAAAAAACGTGCTGGGATGTCTGAATCTGACCATATGAACTACAGGTTCAGAGCTGAAGGCAAGAACGTAAGTCTGGTTACACTAGGAAATTACATAAATTCACAGTTCTGTGTCTGCCCCTACTTTTCTGTCAGCAAACTTTGTTAACTGGTTTTCTGAACCTCAGGTGATGYTGCCAAAGCAGGATCAGATTTTAATGGATTTTTTTCCTGCCCTAACTACTATTACAACTAATGATTTGGACCCGTAGGGATTAAATAAATGACAAATGYATGTACTTATTCCAAAACAAACTAAATTTTTAATGGAATATAGTTGGCAGGCAAACCACAGCTTGGGGAGGGGCCTGGGAAGCTAACTGCATTGCCCACACTAATGGGAAGCAACAGGAGCAGTTATAGGAAATACTTTGCAATATTTAATACTATGTGGTAAAGTGCATGTAGCATGACACATAAAAGCATGGACATCTGAACTATTACCAAGGCTACAAGGAAAGGGACAACAGATTTACTTTCAAACCATTTGTTCTCTACTAATGAATGCAATGAACCTAATCAGAGTAACAAAGAAAGTGGAACAGATTTCTTACGAGGCCATGCTATCTTCCTGGGATGTTGCTGTCACTGAAGGGTAGCAATCAAATTGACTTTCCTATTACTAAATTGGGATAAGAAATCCTACTACATCCATGCTACAAAGATTACCATGGAAAGAGCCGTGAACAGCTGTGGTTGAAGCATTCCTTTCCAAGTTTTRCTTCTTCCCATCAAGCAGAATGAACCCTAAGTACAGAGTTCCAGCGACTGCTGGATTTGTTTCATGCTCTAGAAGTTGTCTGCATTTTTTGATCTTGATGCCCAGCTTAGAACAACTTCCATTTAAATCTGCACTGTTAYCTGCTGAATTCCAGCTTTCTTACTCCCTAAGTGAAGAAGACAACATCCTTTGTCCCTTCACTATAAGTAAAAGTTGTCTTTAAAGAGGTCGGCTTGTTCCTAACCTTTCTTTTTTTACACATCATAATCTGAAAAATAAACCCCAATAGGAAACCTGTCATACCTAACCATGAAATGTCTCTGGCTAAACCACCTTCCTTGATGGATTYCTTGATGATTAGAGAATCCTCATGCATCTTCTTGGAAGAAAGGAGAGTAGTCTGGCTTGCTGGTATTCTGTCCAAATACTTCAAGTGGGGAATGAGTTTTTTTACTTCTGCTCTGTAATTATAATCTGGTTCCTGGAGAAATTGAGAAAGTGGTCAGTTTATTTAACAGTCTGTGGACTTCCAGTAGCACAGTACTGTTCAATTTGTATGACTGCCATAAACCTGAAATGGTCCTCACMTAATTTCAGCTTGAATTGATGATGAAACTGTCATGAGCAGTGCAAAGACATGGCCTTCACCCAAAGGCTCCTTTGTTGTTTACCCACCAATGACTTTGTAATTTGTCTTTGTTACATTATGTATAATGTACAAAAGCGTAGAAGACCACTGATACCCATGGAAAGCCTGGGCATCCTCAGCATTCAGCCAATCTGTCTCCCTGCTTTTGTGATTCTCTGGTGGTTGCATCAATGCTCAGGTATAYTGATAGGGAGACTTGAAAACATGTTATGAGTGTTGCTACACCTACCTATGGAAAAAGAGAGAGCATTTCCATAGATTGTGCTTTTAGGCACACAGTAAGAAAAAGGTATAAAGCAAGAGTGCCCTGCTAGTGGGAGAATACAAATGGACAGCTACCTACCAATCARTTGCTTCACCCAGGCAAATCTTATGCTTTTCAGGACACTTCATGCAATATTAGAAATCTCCACAAAGCTGAGTACTCATTCAATACAGAGTGGTCACAAAAAAAATCTTTCAGTGGGAGCCGGCTAGATGGATGCTCCCTCTGTCTGCACAATGCAGCACTGATGCTGGCAGAGGGAACCCACCAAATAGAATGTGTTAGTAGTTGTTAAGAGGCAGACACTAATTTTCTCGAACCAAGTCTTTAATCTTAATTTAGAAAATGAGTCAACCATTCTCAGCTACAGCCAATTCCCAGCCATGTCCTGTAGGAGAGAAGAATCATGTTACACTCATGTTACATTACAGCAACAGAGGCTGCAGGATTTATCATCAGGCTGTTGCTCTTGGTTTAGATAACAGGGGAAGATGAGCTCATCTGAAAATCAAGTTACAGGGAGCAAACAGGCCATCTGAAGAAAGAACAGTAAATTTAGCTGGACCATTCYGTAGATTAAAASTAAATAAATAGGAGACCTTTTACAGACCTTTAGCAAGGGCCAGGCTACAAGAAGGACATTGAGGAATTAGAGCTGGCCATTGAGGGCACACCAAAATAACCCACATCTACTCTTTGCTATATGGCTTTTCTATAAAAACCCAAAAAAAACAAAACAAAATAAAAAAAAACCCAAAAAAACCAAACATCCATTGAAATAAAAAAAAAGAAACAAAGTCCATGGAGAAGCTCTCAGCAGCCAAGGGCAGGCCCCACCTGAGGGCAAAGCAGCTTCCCAACACAGACACTGGGTGGGAGACCACAGTGAACTCACAGTCTGCCTTTGCTAGAACTCAGGGTAAAATGCACTGATGTGCATGGGAGATGACTCCCCCAACAAATTCTGCCTGGCATTTGAATGTAACTATTGTAAGACTTAAAAATCACAGTTGCCTGTCTCAAACACTGTAAARGTCACAGAAGGACTTTGCCATGAGATAAGCACAGAATGGAGTGACAGGATGGCACTAACTCCAGGGTGAGGTGACATCAGGTTGGCACATCCTGGATAATGYACCTGGACAATAATTCCCACTRTGGCAAACYGTGCAAAGAAGCAGCTGCTCATACACATCACTAGACAAAAAAGATCACCCCAAGTTATAGGATAGATGGCGTCTGAGACCACCAATGACCACTGAAGGCCCCTCCAGATACTCCTCTGTGGAAACAAGGAACTTGCACTGTAGAGAAGGTGCTATTGTCTGGGTGTTAATCTCAGACCTATGAGGAGGTTAACAAAGCCAGGGAGAAGAATGTATCACTGACAATGGACACAAAAGGAGAGACACACACAGGTCACAAGGAGAGACAAATCAGCAGCTGGGCTGAAATCAGCTCCCACTGGGAAAAGATAATTCTGACAGGGAGAGATTGTGATCACCGACTCAAAAGAAAAGAAAGACTAAGCATGTGGACTAATCAGCATTAGAGGCAAGAGACAATCATTTARCCAATAGCATAAGAGAACTGTGTAGCTAATGAGCATTAATTCCTTTGTTTGCTAAAATGTATAAAGAGTGGAAAGTTYTGAATGACTGTGGGACCCGACCACCAAGAARTCCAGGGTGAAGAAGGACCAACAGGGATGCCACAGGATCCACAGTTGGTGACAATATTCTTCTCCCTCTTTTCTGTTTCTTTCTATTTCTATACCTCACATTTGCTGTAAGATAAAATCGGTATTACTGACTTCAGCACAAGGTTTGCACCGTAATTCAGGCAGAGGCATCTCTCACTAACCAGATCTTAGCACCTACTTGCACAGGAGTAGAGACAGGAATTCAGTGTGAAGAAGAGCATGAGGGCACACCATCACATACTACTGTTGTTTGTACTTCCATTATGTGACAACATGCAGAGCATCCCAAGGACTGTTTTCCTCACCTGAACAAGCCAAGAGCAATCTGAYATTTCTCCATTACAAATACACTTAAGGACAGAAGATGCCAAATCCTCCAAAAATCCCATTTGCATTGAGCAGGAGCGACAAAGGAGCAGAATCAGACTTTCTGTGCTGTTAGGATACACTGCACCATTTCCATGGTAGGAAACTATGATAGGAAGTGTCAATAGCTGAATTTATCTCTGTGGGAGTAGAAAGAGTAAGCAGGCATGCCTCATCCATCACAAGCAAGCAGTGCTTCCTTACTGTGGGAATATGTTTTTTCCTCTCAGGATTGCATCTTCCATAAGGGAGAAATGCTCCAAAATGGAGAAATCATTTTGGTTACAAACAGTTACAAGTGCGGTCCCTTTAGTATAATTCCACCAGATCAAACCAGAAAGGCGAGTATATAATATTTTCTTTTGAATTCCAGAGAGGAAAATTATGATAGCTAAAGAGCTACCTTCCATGGCCCCTTTTACTAAGCAATAGGATCAAGCCAGAAATTACATCTGAAAAACACTATTATCTCATATATCTAAGAAGTGCCAGGATTTAAAATATGTATGTCTACTGCATGATTGAGTTTTAGTGTTAGCACCTGTTTTCAAATCCAAGTCCAGGAAAATATCAAACCCAACCTTTTAGGCAAATTACCAGCATGAGCATAACCACTTTAAAATACACAGGAAAGCTATGGAATATCTCGTAGTGGGATAAGAGCATCAGCTCTGATTTTTGAACCCTGCATTATCAGCAGTTTACGATGCCATTGGGAATTGCAGCACCCTAGTGAGGCCTGTATTTTACATGATTGTGTGTCTGTGCACAGACCATCACCTTCCAAAAGACCTGGATGGCAATATATTGGTGTCTTAATATCCCAACAATGCTTTTTTTATGAAGCAGGAGAAAGTGAAAGAGAGTAATACAGCTCTGAGACTGTTCGTGCAGAATAAGATCTCCCTTGCTTTGCTCATTGAGTGCCCTGAAACCCAAATCAGATCATGTATTACTGTGTTCTCATCTTTGTGACACGGAGGCTCTCTCATGCCTTCAACAAAACATCTCAGCAGAAATTTTTTTATCCTTTCAGTACATAAGAGGTGAATCACTGTATTTTGTATCTTCAGCTTTTTCTGAAGGTCTTTTTTGTCATTTGAGTTTTAACCTTTTAGGGGAAAGGGTAACAAGCAGTTCCAACACCATAGCTTTTCCTAGCTACCTGTTTTTCTGAGGGCTCAACCTCTGAGCATGGTGGTGTCAGAGCACTTGCTTTTGGACTGAAGAGCCTCCAAGAGATGCAAGAACCTCAAAAACGGGGATTTAATCACAGAATCACAGAGTGGTTGGGGTTGGAAGTGGCTTCTGAAGATCACCTAGTCCAACCCCTCTGCTAAAGCAGCTTCWCCTGGAGYAGGTTGCATAGGATGGCATCCAGGTGGGTTTTGAGTATCTCCAGGGAAGGAGATTCCACAGCCTCTCTGGGAAGCCTGTTCCAGTGCTCATACTCCAAGAAAAGAAGTTTTTTGTCCTATTGCTGGGAAACAGACATGAGTCTTTACTAGCACTCATGTATTTCACTTGTGGCCATCTTGGAGACTATACCCATGAGACCACAAAATCAACAGAAATTAAAGGTGGGAAAGGCATCCCACATCATCATTTAGAATGATGCAATAGGAAGATRTAAAAATGTTTCTCATTTCCAGCTCACAGTTAAAAAGCTCTGACAAAAATTAACACACTATGCACAAACCGAGTCCTCACCTCTGCAGATTCTGCATTTGGTTTCAGGCAAATAGGGTTGCTCTCCAYTGTCAGGTGGCTTAGCTTGCAACAAAGGCGCAGGTAATGGATCTGGTTGATGTCCTCAATATTGTTCCCCTCCAGGTCCAAAACCTCAAGATGATCCAGCCAGGTCAGTTGGCTCAGGTCAGAGATATTGTTATAAGCAATGTAGAGTTCCTCAGCAGAAAAGGAATAAATGCGTAAACCACAGACTTGCACAAGTAACACCCAAACTTTGCAAAATGTTTGCTAATATTGGGAATACTAAATGTCACAGGATGAAATCAGCAAGGAAAAGAACATTTTTTTAAGTGTTGCTGTTGCACCCTTAAATAACAAGAGCTAATTCAGGCATGTGCTGCCCTAGGCRTGCACAGGATCAGACCTGAAGGTTACACCTCATTTAAAAAAAGATATATATTTTTTTAAAACTAACACATGCAATTCAAGGCATCAGGCCAAAGCCAGTCAGAAAAGCAAAGGGTGAGGAGAACAAAGATTAAAAATAAAGAATATCAACTGAATCTAATTTTGAGATTGTCATTTGGCAGGACACATCTATACTTACTTTTAGAGAGCTGCAGGAAGAGATCCCATCTAAGTCTGAGAGCCCACACCGAGTCATCCACAGGAYGCAGAGATGGGACAATGAGGTTCCAAGATCCCTTATAAAAAAATAATTCAAGCCCTATTTCAATAAGTAAAAAAACTCAAGATTTGCCTTCTTTCTCCTAAGACTAGACCACTGCTACTTCCTTCAAATCTCACATGRTTTACAAGAAATGCAATTAAAAATACTCACCCTCAAAGGTGGGCAATAAAGGTGGGCAATAAAATTATACCCCTCTTTACTTTTCCCACTGTCATCTTTGTTCTTGTATGACCATGTCACCCCAGTTCCATTTGATTAAGATTATTCCAAGAGCTATATCATGGTAATTCTGCCATGAATCACAGGCAATTGTTAAAAATTAAGTGGGATTTTCTTATGCTGGCATCATTGGCTATACACATATAACCTCAATCAATATATCTGAGCTGACTGCACAGTCAATCTCACTCTGACCCTCTTACAGAGTTACCYCTCTTCTAATTTTGCAGCTGAAAGGAATAACAGTGTTGCCAAATAACATTTTTTGAATCTGCAGAAAATTATAATCCTTTCCATCCTATTTTCCCTCCCTTTGGGTGTAGCAAAATATAAATAAGGGATCATTTATATGATTTTTCTGGTCATAACTCAGAAAATCACACACTGCKTAAGTCCATGCACATGGAATGTCCCACTGACATTACAATAGTGCACAATACAAAGATAACTCAAAMAAGGTGGCAAATCAAACTGGGGGCTTAATCACCTGCCATCTTTGGTAACATTAAACTGCATAAAGCCACTACTCTAACATAAGCAAAATACAACACTTTATCAAATCCCAAAGCAACCAAAACCTCAGAATTCTCTACTGTAGCCATGATATCAGAATATCTGAATAATACAGATCTAAACAGTGRGTAACTAAATACAGGGACAGTTTATCAGAAGAGGTAGAGACTTGCATGGAGTTCACAGAAACACAGTAATGGTTGAGTTGGAAGGAAGGTCATCTTGTCCAAAATCCATAATTAGGCAGGGCCAATTTATCAGGACCACAAAAAAAGTTCCTCAGTAGAGATTATTTGACTTCAGAATTGCGGATTAGCTATCTCTTGAAGTATCTGTTATTATAATATACATTGTACTAAGTTTTCTACAGAAAAATTGCAGAAAATAGAAGTCATGAGGGCCCTTGTGATCCTGAAATACAAGTAACAGTTCTTGTACTCATATCTTCCCTTTGTGGATGACTGGGAACAAGACCATCTTTGCATTGCCCTCTGAGAGCAGCTTTGATACATCTTTGCAGCAAACCCCCTTCAATCAAACTGTCTGTTCAGGGATACTGGGCATCCAGCCAGCCCAGGAGGTCAGGAAGAAGTGCTTTTATGACACATACTCTTATCTGTACTTTTTTTTTTTTTGTTTCTCTGTCATCTGAATACTTGGGAAGGGCCATGTCAGGAACAAGGAGAGTGCATAAGGCTGACCAAAGGATGGGTATAAGGAAAAATATCCCCAGACGCCTCTCTTYTATGAAGTGCCAAACACAGAGTGGAATAGGAGTTCCTAGGTGAAATTGGGGGTTTTCAATCCCTCTGCCTTCTAGGGACTGGTATGTCCACGGACATCATTCAGACCTATCTGACTTCATCCATCTTCTACCACTGCAGGACCACAGGCATTGGGTGTCCCCAATCCTTCCCTGGATGCTGCCCATTTAAGTAAGCTCAGAATGCAATATGTTTATGTAAATTTTATAGCTTTTGAGGTGTGAATAGTGCAGCTGACTCAATGGCCACAACAAAATTAAAATCTCAGTCTCATAACACATCTCTTTCCATCTGAAGCTATTCTTACCTTGAGGAGAAAACCCACAACTGATGTGAACCACAACACCTCCACTGAATTTTGTGCACAGGCAACTKGCCTCTAGTGACACAAGGATAAAGAAAGCTAAATCCGTATCACCACACCCCCTGCCTGCACAAGATCTTCCAGRGTCTATTTACATTGTGTACACTTTCTAAATAAAACAAAAACTGGTTCTAAGGCTTCCTTAAGGAACAGATRCCTCCCAAAGCAATATTTACAGAAGATTTATTATTAGATAGGCAAGCTGCATGCCTTTAATAAGAAAGCAATTAAATTAAATTACAAAAACAGAAGCTACCATCAAGCAAGGCCAACACATCCATAAACACAAATATGGCATTAGGAATAATGTGAAGGGATTACAYTGCTCATTTCATGACCTTCTTCAAGCACTGATGAGACTTTCAAATTTTGGGCTAATTTTGCTGCAGAATTATCTCTTTGTTAAACCACCAAACGTAGATAAAGGGAAGTAGTCACTCTCATTTTTTGTCATTGAAACAATGCCTCTGAGAGATGATCTGTTTATTAGGCCAGCAAAACCTAAGACAATCCTAACTAATTACTTTACATATGGTAGAGTAAGATATGGGTTAATGGACTTTATTTCCATTTTTTTTGTTGTCTTGAATTTTCTAACTGAAGGGTTTTTGCCACAGAAGGAGATTGCAGTAATACGCTTGTCCTAATGTTTCTCTGTCAATATAAAGTGTGTCAAAGCAAAGCAAAGGATTAATTCCCAAACAATTTTTACATAGGGCCCCAAGAACAAAGTTATTCCCTCTAGTCCTTGATCATTCCATRCATATGTGGCAGCAGTTTCCTGCTCCTCCTACTCAGAGGTCTAATACTTGCAGAGTTAAATCAGATTTTCCTCTGTGTGTTTTCTGCCTCAGAGCTGACTATGGCTAAGCCCAGTACACACAGATAGGGTCAGCCCCTACTCACACCATGTCCTGTGGCATGCATGGCACATGTTCACTATGAATTATTAGCTAATAAKTCCTTAAAGCATTCTCCTGCTGTGGACACCATCAGAAGACACTCCTAACTGAAATTACTTCTAAAGCCCACTTTACTTACTCTTTACAATCAGTCTCAAATCTATTCCAGTTTCATTCATGGGTGGCAGTTCTGACTCTCCTACAGCTAACTGGCACGAGTCAGGAGTAGCACTTTTACGGTTAATACTAATTAAAGTTGATTAGGATTTGTATTCCAGACAAAGGAATTAGGTTGTGTATCCTATGTCTTGGGTACTTGCAAAAGTCAGAACCACTGCACTGTTTGCAATGCAACCCAGTATTTCATACAAAGATCTTGTTATTATAAGAATGCTTAAATAGACACTTCAGAAAATAAAAAAAATATGGAAGCTGGTGGGAAGTGGTTTCTTATGAGGCTRAAGTTGGCTGTCCCAAAGCTCACCTTTAGCTCATGAAACAAAATACTAAGAAAGCATGAACTTCATTGCACTGTTYGGTATGACTTGTCCCAGTTTTGCTCTCTGTTTCAGGGAAGGGAGTTAGCAGCCCAACATATCTTCTTGTACSCCTCAAGAAGGGAACTCCAGCTTTTGTGAAGAGCAAATGACTGCCATCTCTCCTACCCTGCTAATGTAAAGGCAGTGAGGAAAAGAGGGAAAATGCTTTTTCCCCTCTGGGCYCTACTACAGAACTAAATTCCTCTCACTGACACTGGGGTCAGTGCTCATGCTAGCTGCTAGAGGAGCTTAAAATTCTGGATCATGCAGTCACATTTTGGCCGTGCAGATCTTTACTCCTCYATCTGTAATGAGTCATCCCCTGTCAGAGATGTTATCACAACAAAATACATCTGCAAACATTTTATTCAGTAACTAACAAAATGAATCTTTTGGAAGCTGCATGACTCATGCTGCAGCATCAGAGAAAATTCCCTTGTTAATTACTATAGAGATAATTGCCCTTGAGAGCATSGTTGCTGTAAGGTGAAACAGCCATGTAACTCAAAGCAAGCTGCTCCTGATAACTTCATGCACCTGCATTTCTGAAAATTCTTCTGAAATATTTTGGCTGGTGAGGAGAGAACTTTAGAGCTTCCAAGAGATGGGAGTGTCTCCCCTGGGAGCAGCTCTAGAGCATCTGGTGCATCCACCTTGGAGGGGGTGAGAGCAAAATTGAGAGAAGTTGTTTGAGCACCCGACCACCATGGGCAAGTGAACACACTGGCATGTTTTCATTTATGTTAAGTGCAGAGATCAGCCCCARCTGGGGAGAGGCATCTATTGACTTTTTAACAAGAAAGGGAATTAATGGGAATCTGCACTCTGATAATGGTTTACTAGGGTATATGATTTTAATATGATAACAAACTCCTAATTACAATTTATCAGGCTAGTAAGAGTGAAAATCCACTATAATTATGCATTTAGTGTAACAAAACACTCCCCCCAAAATAACCATTGGCCAAGACTGAAATTAATGAGATGCATATCAGAGGCCAGGATTCTCCTGTATTTGCCATGCCACAAACATAGAGAAAATTACAGCACCTATTCAAAAAATAGGATAGAGAGTAGAACTGAAAAGTTTGACAGCTGAAAGGAAAAAGATGTGACATTGTACAAGGCTGGTGGCAATTGGTCATATGATGCAGCACAGGAGTGCTCCGGTGATGTGCAAAAATTAAAGAGCATACAGAAGGAAAGGGAAGACTGTAGAGGCAATGTAGCTCCCATTATTATACACAAYGAATAATCCCATTACAGTGGAAAAGTGTCCYGTTCCAAGTGACGTGGAAGCTGGGAACTTTACAGAAAAAGCAAAGAATTAATAACCAAAGTCATTATATATCCTGCTCACCCCTGTTATGGTTCATTCAAGACAGGTTTGCAGCAGAGAGATGGAGCATGGGGTGGGAGTGTGTATATCATAACAGTTGGTTGTGATAAAAAGAGGATTACAGCCCCTGAAGCTGCCAAACCAGAGTCCTCCTGAGTAATTACTCCACATGTGCTCCTACACATACACTTGCCWGCAGAACACACACTGAATATCAGATTGTGTATTTAGCATCCTAAAGTACCAAGAAATCAATATAGACTCCCTTAGTTCCACTTTTAACCCACAAATTTGCATTTATAATTGTTTTTGAGAAAATAATATTAAGAAACTGAAAGGTTTGCAACCTGGGTTCCAACTATTTCCAAATAACTGCTGCAGGAATGGGAACTCATCAAACAGCTCTGTGTTTCTGTGAGGGCCTTGGCACACCCTCCCCACTTGTGCACAACCATTTAGTATTTTTTCCCATGAAATCTGATGCTCCCATCTTGTCATCATTCCCCCAGGCTGGGGAGAGAGCAGAGGGGCAATGAACAGTTTGGCTCACAGCACCTAATAACAAATTTCAGAAATAATGTATTCTTCCATTAATCCAACATCCTTGTTCTTCAGGGACTGAATTGCTCCAGCCAAATTTTTACTGGATGAGTATCAGACCTACAGAGCCAAATCCTACTCTTGGTTTCACCACAATAACTCCTGAACAGCTACACTGAGCTCAAGCTACCCAGTAAACACAACAGCACAACTCTGAACACATTTATCAGTTTGAACACCATTGTTTCTTCTTGAAGTTGTTTACGAATCATTTACCTAGAAATAAAGCACTAAATCCATGGAACTTGCAAACAGTATCTCAAAGAACACCTGCAACTGTTGAATAAATCTTYGAAAGCAATGCATCTAAAATAGTCATTGATACACATTTTATTATTTTAAAGAGCACTCTGAAAATGAATGTACTGGTAATTSGAGAGATTTAGATAGTAAGAGACTGACCAAACTGCAGTCTTACAAAATAAAGAAATAAAAGAGTCCCATCTCTGATCTACAGAAATCAAGTGGAATTTATCAGGCTGCACYATGATAGCATCAATATGGTCCCTGTCAGCACACAATGGCTTGGTTGCAACAGATAATTCTGACATCTGAAACAAAAACCTTTAAAGCCTGAATGTTATTAAATCAGTAACATGTGTTCTAATAGGAAGCTTACATAATAATTTCATTGTGTTCTCAAATAGCTGTATTCAAAATTGTAAAACTGATTGTATGCATGTGTTCCTTGTACTTGATCAAATCCATGACACAGCCCCCAACTCTGCAAACAACTCTGAGGCCACGTCCTGACTGCCCCTGCAATGTCCTTTTGCAGTTGAACAATATCATGAGAATGTGAAGACCTGYCTTGCTTTGCAGCATTGCAGTCTTTGTTGGTTTTGTATTCACTCTTCCAAATTCAAGTAGCAATATGCTGAGAACTATTGGCTTGGTTCTCCCATTTTACATTGCCATGACACACAGCTTGCCTTTAGCAWTTTATGCTCCCTTGTGCCAGTGTGAACGACAACTCAAGGTGCAAGATAACAAGGATCATGTCTCATCTTTTGCTGTCAGAAGGCCACTTTCAGGCTGAAATACCATGGAGATGTAGCACCTAATAATCTGGCCCCATTCTGCCTCCTGAACTGTGCAGATTTTCAACAGAAAGAATTCCTAATCTTGTTGAGACAAGTTATTGAAGACTTCAAAAAGTAAGCAAAAAAAGTTTGCTAGGCAATTCTTAAATACCTCAGAGGAAGGCTAGTGTGTTTTAGGCTGAACAGAAGGCATGCATTTACCAAACATCTTCTTAAATAAAAATTGCGTCTATGAAATTCTGTTTTCGTAACTCCCTTTTACATGCAAATGAATAATTTCTGTGTGAACAGAAAGTTATTGTTGCTAAAGGTCTGTCCAGTAGCATGTCTGTGTTGTCCCAATTTTTTGAGGCAACCTGACTATGAATAAGAAGCTATTTTCAAAATGGGCTGCAATGCTAATTCCCCTGGCAATATTTCTCCTAACAGACAGATCTCACTATCTTATTCCAGGATTGTGGGGATTTTTTGTTGATTGGTTGCTGTGTGTTAAGTTTCAAATTTGGAAAGGGGCAAAGATCTCGCCTACCCCTTTTTTTAGCTGTGGATCTCTGCTGAACACTTCACTGACAGCAAAATGTGTGTCTGGGAGGAAATGCAACTCCCTGGTGCTGCATCAGGGGTAAATAAATCAGGGAGAGCATTCAAGACTTCACACTTCTTCCAGCCTGCAACTCTGACTTCTCATCTTTGTTATGCCAAAGGGAGAGACACCTGTCACAGTTTTTGTGGTCCTACTAAGGAAAATTACAATTCTCAAGGAGCCAGGTGCTTTTGGCCAGCACTTCCTCTAAAGCAAAAGCCTTGAAAAAAGGACAGGAGACAACCTGGCTACAGCAGCCAAAACCACAAAGTGTCCAAGGCAGTTTGGCTGTTTTCCAGGACTGGAGCCAGAGACCATGTTGGTGGTCCTGATAAGAGTACTTGAGCTCTGCCATGGACACATCTGTGGCCATGCTTSAACCAGAGACACTGCATACAAATTCTTGTTGCACTTACACCAGTGCCCACTGGCCCCTGTTCCCTGCCTCCCCCTCCAGTGCTGGCAGGTGAGGATGGCATCTGGATACAGGAAATGACAGCAGATGAAGAACCCAAACACAATGGGGTACATCTCTGAACTATTCCTGATTTATAACTTTTTCACCTGTAATTGTTGCTTCTCATTCCCTCATTGAAACCACTGTACCAACTGCAATATTAGATCAGGTGCTATGTTACTTACAAGAACTTTATTTTCCATGTCAGATTATATCTCATTTAAACAAAACGTGCTTTGTGACACCAACAGGAGAGAGGTATTTGTAAGTGAAATGAAGTGTTGGTGCTGATACATACACTTCTGTAACAAGTCATACTTGTGCCYAAGGTAACCCAGATGCTTACTTATTTTAAAGTTAATACACATGAAATGTAGCTTTAAKTTCAAGTGGTCTCATTTTTAGTTGCTGTCAGGAAAACCTAGAGCAGAATAATGGGCTTGATCAACACTGATGGAGTCAGGAACAGCACTTCCTTAACACAAAAATATACATGTGTGGGAAGGATAATGTAATTTTGTGTTAATTTCCTTTTGATCATTAAAACTGCTTGTCAGCTTAGTTGCTGTTCAGTAGAAACTGAACGAAAGAACAGTTGCTTTAACTCAGCTCCCACAGTCTTAAAGGAGTAAAGGTTGCCAAAGTGTGGTCCTGTGGAACARGACTTGCCCTTGACTACTTTTTTTCCACCTTACTTCAGCTCTCACTCTTGGCATAAGGTTGCAACCCAGAGAAACTGTAGAAACCCAAGATACCATGGCTGCATCCCACTGGGTGCAGTATATTTTCCACAGTACCAAGTGAATTTTTTCAAATAGGAAAAAGTTGAGACACACAGTAAATAAAACTCTCACACCCACAGATCCATTGTCCCTCAATTTAGCCCTAGAGCTACTGACAGTTCCTATAGCTTTGGCAGTTGTTCATTCTCGCTGTTGAAAGCTTACATGTTAAAAAATAAAGGATAATGAAACTGTGGTTACAAGAATGAGTTACTTACATTGAAGAATTGAATCCCACAGTGCTTTGAAATTTCCTGCATAAATAACTTTTCAGTCTCCCACATGTTGTGTGCCTGTTTCACAGTATGTTCCAGGTCTGAACTTTGGCAGAGCAAGACAGATATATTCCAACTTTGCTTTAATACAGATCTCATCCTTCAAAATCAACACTTGAAGCTTCTAATGCTGCAAGGTAAGCAGAAGGAATATTCTGCAAAAAATCCAAATMATCTGACAGATTCAGTGGTATTAAGACACATATCACAAAAAAAAAAAAATTTAAAAAAAAAAAAATGTTCCTGAAATGTCTTTTTTCATGTATCAGAAAAACTGGAATTCTAGATTAATTGACCACACACTACTACAGCATTGGATCAGCCTGGAGTAGCTATTCAATTTTTGTCATGGTAATGACTATAGAGTTTCCACTGGAAGAAAAATACTTGAAATATTCCAGAAATGGGTTGATAGGAAAACCTAGAGAGAAATACATAATTTAAAGTGTTTTACTCGGAATGTATAAAGGTAGAAATCCAGGTTCTTGAGATCCTTTAGATCAGGCACATGTGTATGATAATGATTTTCTCCTGTGGCTGATGGTCATTTCTTCTTTGTAACTTTTCCTTTCTTTCTTTTTAAATCTGTATATTTATCTAACAAGAAAACAAAAAATACAGAAGCTTGCAAGAAACAGATACAGGCACAACTTGGACCTGTGAATAGCAGTTGATTTCCTCCAAATTTCTTTCTTCTCTCAGCCTCTAATGTTCACTCCAGATCTGGCATGACAGATTTGTCTCCATATGTCCTGAATCAAGAATTCTTCCTTAAACAATAGGTTCAAGAGAGACTTTCTCTGCTTGTACTGGCCTCCAGATATTCTTTTACAACAAGCAAACAAGATGCAGAAGAGAAGCTTGGGGGACCTCAAAGCCCATCAYAGGGCTACCAAGGCAGATGAGACCTCGTAGCTTTCCATACTGAGGGTATTACTACAAGGCAGAGCCTCAGCACATCCTTTACAGCACACCAGTAGACATCCCAAATCTAGGCTGGTGTGTTAATTSCATGTGGAGCATCTTGCCCTCACATTTGAGGCAACCATAGTTGCAACACTAAGCACAGTAAACAAAACCTCTGTAAGTTCTCGCCTATGGTGAGACGACACTGTAGAAAGTGGGGTGGTAGGATTGTGAGGTTGATGAAGTTCAAACCAGGACATATCACAAATGGTCTTTCAAACACATAATCTTTCATAAAACTTCTGTTACTGGAAATGTAGGTGGTGGGTTTCATTATCAGACCTTTGTGTTCAGGTTCTCACCCCCACAAGAAGAACACACAGTGCAGCTTATGGCAAAGGGTGAAGAATGTGCATGCACTACACCTGCTGATGAAATCATAACTTCAAMCTCCTAACACACAAAAGGCATTTCAGTACTTCTTTCTTGCAGCTATTGATCCAGCTGTTGATGCATCTGARAGATCCAATGCATCCTTTAAAGATCTCAGGATTGAAGGATTAAATTTTGCCACACAGCAAATCAGAAACATAGCTAGAGAAAAAGAAGTGTGCATGCATTTTAGGGGGAAAATAGCAACAGGCCCTTTGTGTGCAACAATGTGTCCCAAATAAATCAACTCCAGTGTGAAGAATATTCAATAGAAATTAAATAATGAAATTGATTGTACACTGAAATTCTATCTATTTATTCTTTTTTTTTAATTTGTATTGCTTGGCAGTTATCAACTGATGAATACAACCTTCAGCTTAATTTCCCCGCCAGCTTGATTCCTTTCCTCTTTTAGAATCAACACTTACCTTGCATTCCAAGAAGATATTTTCCYACTGAACATAATTATTTTCAATAAAAAAAAATCAAACAAGCTGCAGAGAAGTAATTCCCTTGTTGGAGAGAATCAAAACAACCTACAAACCCATTAAACTAATGCTGATTATTTCCCTATTTCCATGAAGACAATCTTTTCACAGCTGGATACCGCTCAGGAAGGAGGCATCCAGCTTGAGCTGTTTTTGTGYCACTGTGCCACAATTAAATTCCTCTAAGGATCCACACATCTGTGATTCTGCTGGGGGAAACACAGGGTTGAACCAGTAAGRAAACCCTGTCTGACTGTGTGAGTGTGGGGTGTGCAGGGAGCCAAGAGGGGYACCYGTGGGGTCACTGGAGCCTCTCACTSTGAAGYGATCTTGGTTCCAGCAGTGMAAGTCTGGAGTGGTGGGAGTGTGACTGCCAGAGTGGCTCCTGCATGGTCAGACAGGAAAGCTTCCTTAACAGTTCCACTGGCAATGGGCTAATTACTATTGCTTCCCAAACCTATCCTTTGGTGTTTCTCCCACTGCGAGTATGACCATTCTTTCTCATCACTGGCTAAAATTAATATTTAGGTGTAAATTTTCATAAGTGAGCCCTGACAYTGACAGCTGAAACAGAGCAGCTGCAAACTGCCTAATAGCCAACTCATTTACTGGCAGAAATCAGCTAGCTATTACCAACATTTTTATTTATCATATCCATCCAAACCATGTAAGCAAGATCATGATACCACTAGGCAAAGCCTTATACACCACTCATTCAATAGACTGTCTGCCCAGAATTAATATATAAACAACTGAGTTGGAAAACATGGCATATTTTTACAGTTAACCCAGGATGCYGTAGAAACAATGGCTAAGCCCAGAATCATGGCATTTTTTTTCTGAAGACCTGGTTCTGTTGGATGGCTGCAAGGCATGAGAAAGCATCCTGAAAGRAAAGGCCACTTTTTCCCAAATACACTCAAAGTGGAGTGTCTATTCAGATAGCAGGCAGAGAAGGAGCACAATTATTTAATGGGCTTGTCTTACCTTGCAGGAGTTTACTGGCAGCTCTTCTGCACACGTTATCTATCTAAATATACATTGCTTATTTACTTTGCTATTTCACTAGCCATGTTCATGCTGCAAAAAGTGTTGCTATGGTCTATGAGGATGATCCTCTCATGGTTTTCATGCCCTGTATTGCATGGCAGTCACAAAACAGAAACATGATAGTGGTGCACCTGGGGAAAGAAACCTGCTGCCACGGAACTGCTCAGATGATGAAGAGAGCACAGAGCACATCCTCTCTGCTCAATGAGGACACAGATACACCCTCTCCACCAGCCCTGCCACAACCAGGAGACTCTTAAACCTGGAGGGGCAAGGGCAGGCCCTGCCTCATCATCCTCTTCCTTACAGGTACACACTGTACCTGACAGTCTGAAATAGAAGGCAGGGGAGTTTCAGCTAGGGAAGGCTTCAGAAAATGGAGTGCTGATGGCAAGAACCATGGAAAGACACTGCAAGGSTACAAACTTGCTTTGGTGTCCTCCGTGCTTGCTGCAGAATGGAGCCCGAGCTCCATCTGTGCGTTTGTACAGAAAAAGTTCAGCTTCCCTTCCTGGGTAATCAGCCTGTCAGTCCTTGATATCTAAGGTCACAAAGACACATTTTCTACTTTGGTTACCTGACCCGGTGAAATGAAACCAGAGGTCTACCCARGACAGATAAGTGGTTAAAGCAATCAGATTTCCCTAGGGCCTAAAGCAGATAGGCTGATTGTGCTTTTCTGAAAATAAACCACCCAACTAAAAGCAGCTGTATTTCTGTCCCAAAATCATTACTTTTTATCAATAATATGAATATCCTTAAAACCAACAAYGCTAAGTAAAACTTGAGGTCGCAGCAATTTTGCCCAGGTTTGTAATACTCCCAAGGATCTRCAGAGAAGACTCATTAATACAGAAATTAAGATTCAATTTAAATGCTTTCCTATCTCCTGGAAAGCACTCAAAGTCCTCAGAGAACATGTTGTTAAGATGGACTTCACAGCAACCTTAACTGCTGAAGGACTTTCATTCTGGCTACACAAGGAAATTAACAGAAACACTTCCTACAGAAACCAGCCTGCATTGGATATTAAATGCTTTCCCCATCCTGAAATGTGAATAGGAAAGTAAACAGTGGTACTCTGGGCACTGAAATAAGGGTATGAAATGATGCACCCAGACCAAATCAGGGGCTCTCTGACTGCATGTGTAAGAACAACCTAGAGCAAGAGCCCCCTGATTCCTCCCTAAACACTGTAAGAAACTACAGTAACACAAGTAAATCATCTGTTGACAAACATTTGCACTTGGAATGCAAACTTAAGTGATTTTAGAAACTATTTGGGAATTTTAAACAAAATCATAACAGCGTATCATAACAGCAGTGCTGATCCTTGTTGCACAAAACTCATTGCTTTTACGTGTGGAACCATTGTACTTTTGTACACATTACTATGCATCAGATGTAGCAATCCAGTAATTGCAAAAGAATTGCAAAATTGCAAAAGAGACAGGAAAGGAAAAAGTAAAATGACAAGGAAAAAAAAGCAAATTTAGGGGAATGATGCCCCCACGTTCCTGCTGTTTGAGGGAAAAGTATCCAGCAAATAGATGGTGCTTAGACACACTATCAGCAGGACATCAAATTTTGGGGTGATCAGTGTCATGGCTCAGTCTCATACAAGATGATGTAACTTGATCCAGATCCAGCAAAGCAACTGGACCAATGTTTAATTTTCAGCTTGTGAGCAATGCCACTGAAGGCAAACTTCTTGTGGATTTAAAAACATAAGGTATTACATTTATTTAAACTCTTGTTGGATAAGTACCAAGGAGTTACATTGCTAAGTTAAAAATACCTAAAGATCCTGATTCAGGTCYCAAAATACTATTAGACATTACTTTAGAGCCCTCACCCTCAATTAAGAAAGAACTAGTTTGGCTCTGGTTTCTTATAGTCATAAAATGATCAGCAAAATATTTACTCAAATCACTTGGCTCATATCTTCAGGTTTTTTTTCACAGCCAAGAGGGTCCAATACATTTCAAAATGTGAATACAGAGATTCCTGTGTTGCTAGATTTGTCTCCAGGAGCTGGTGTTAAAAACCAAAACAAAAACCTAAGGCTCATAAAAGCATAAGAATAGTTGATTTTGGATGTACTCTGCACCTCGTTCATTTGAACCTCCCGACAATTATACTGACTAAAACAAACCAGGATTACTTCCCTCTTGCTCTGGGAGATGCTGCTGCTTTAGTGCAAGACCAGTTCGAGAACTGCAGCAACGAAATGTTAACTCTGTCTGGATGAAGAAAATCTGCTTTCCTTTCCCTATATTGTCCATACTCACTTTTGTCCCCACACTTTGCAGTCTCTGCATTTCCTCTGACTTAAAAYATGACAACCTCTGTCTGTTACAAGCAGTTGCTTAATAAGCCCTGAGAGTAGATCAGTCTTCTGCTGGCTACAATGTGAGGTGCTGAACAGGAGGAAATGAACTTCAGCTGCTGAAACAGCTTCTGCTAGAAGCTTATGGGAACCAGGTCCCAAGATTCCCCTATCTGATTTAAAAGCGCTTTCCTAAAGATATCTATCTAAACATTTTTAAACAGATCTTTTCATTCATCCCTGAATTGAGAATAAAAGCAATCTGATAAAAAATTACATAGGCTACATGCCAAAGCAGAAATAGCAATTCATTGGCCTTGAAATGTAGTTCTTTTACTGGAAACATTACAAAAATGAGGACCATAGTCATCACAAAAAAAAGAGGCAGATTTTAACAGGCACTCTTCAGAACAGTCTTGACTTTTCATCTTCAATTATCAGTTCATAAATCTAAAATTTCTCAGTTGCTAGCAAATGGGTGAAGGTCACCAAACAGGGACATAATAAAGTTATTGTGATTTAGAAAATTAACAGTATGAACTATTTTCTTTTCACAGTACACTGGATTTTCCAAAGCCATTTCCCTTAGTAAAGGCCAGTAGAAAACCAAAACCAAGAAACACCCAAAAAAGAAATTCCCTTTCAACTGCCAAGATCGATTATCTGCAAATAAACTTGGATATATTTTCCTTTTGGATTAAATTAAATAGCTGATAATGATATCCTTTCAAAGTTTCAAGGATTCAAAAGCACTGCAGATTTAGGAGGATTGAAGGGAGGACCRTGAATTAGTAACTAAAGTAGGTCAACCACATTTAGGAACTACCAGGAGAAGCCAATATCCAAACTCATTCACCTAGCCTTGCTCTCCCGTAGAAAATACAAGAATATCTTGATTCCTCACTGCCAGGACATAACTCCTTTAATTTCTGTTGAACAAAGCACACCTCAACATCCCCACAACTTAAGTTCCTATATGAGGTAAATGCCTCAAAAAAAAATCAGTATCTAAAGTCAGAATCATAAATCTTCACTTTGACATCTCCCCATATACTGTTTACTACCAAGTCAATTCTTCTCCYATTTTCAAAATGAAAAAAAAGAAAAACAGAAAAAAGTTTTAATTCCATTTCATCCTAAAATAATTAGGTAATCCTACTCTGTGAGACAAAATGAAACAAAAATAAAGTGACAAAATGCAAAGTTTCCCATCTTATTACCCATTCATGCATGCACACTGACAACCTTTTCTTCATAATGATTCATCAGAATATGTTTTTTTTTCACATAAAATAGAATGAAAAGAATGTCTGTTTTTAGCATCCCAAGTATATATAAAACACTATYTTTTTTCTGCTTTTCTGTCCTTACCTTCTTTTCAGTAATAAACAAACCAATCTTCCAGCTGGTCCTTGCAAGACATTTCCCATTATCTGCTGCCCATTTTCAAATTAAAACCACAATGATTCTGACCTTACAGCTTACAAAATCTGTGGGAATTACTTTCAGTAAAGAGGAATATTTTTTCTGTCATCCTCAAAAGCCTCATTTGTTGAGGGTTTGGTTGAATAAAACAAAATAAACACTTCTTGGACAGGATTCAAGCACCAACAAGATTAATTCAGAAATAAGATTCTAAATTTTGCAGTAAATGGCAGCAGCCTCTAGAATGGGAGCCACTATGTTACCTTAGGYATACCAAGCATCATACTCCTGTGACAGCAATGTTGCTCTAATGGGCATTAAATTGACATGATGCAGACATCTGAAAATAAAGCTCAAGTACAAGGCTGTGCTTGCATGGGATGTGCCCTTAAATGATCTGTGTTTATCAATGACAGGTTGTCAAAGATGGGAATTAATAAAGGAAACCTACTGCTGTAACTATACTGGCTGAGAGCTAGCAGAGTCTTCTTCTTCCTTTACCTATTCCCTGACAATTGCATTTAACTGGCAGAAGAAGGAGCAGATAGCTTCTCCTGGGGCTGGAGTGCTTGGAAATCATCACAATATTAGGCTTGATATCCAAGCCCAATCATATTTACATTAGAGTAGATCAAATCAAAACTCAACTTGAGACCAAACATTCCCTGCATCAAGGACCACAAGGGTATCAGTTCAAAGAAAATGGTTGGCCACAACTTCTCATGACAGAAATTAGAGTCTCAGAATACAGARGTGCAAAACCCTGCTGAGTTAAGCAGTTTAGTTTTCCTGAACTGCATTCTTATATTCAATACCAACAGATCAAAACTTTTCCATTGACACTTTTTAACAGAATRTGGATTTTTGATAAAACTAAAAACCACTTTCTAATTTTTTTTTCTTTTTAAGATAATATAGTATATCTTAATATTGTCAGATATTTATTTTCACCCAATACTTACTCCTCCATTGCAATAATGGAGCAATTTCAYGCTTATAACAATGGTCAGCTGCTACTAAAATAATTGCAGCAATGTAGAATCACCACTTTTAAAAGTTACCGATTAGAAGGGATGAAAAACAAAATTTAGACTGCACATACTTCATATCATCACCAGAACAAGGAAAATAGGATCAAAGGGTGACAACTGAAATTCATTAGATACTTTAAAGAGACCGGAAAAACACTTACTGCTCTTTCTTATGAGGGAACATGTTCTCTTTAACAAGAATTTACAAACCCACTACTTCTTTCCCCACGAGCTTAGCAGATAGCCACACAAAGCCAGAGAGCAGTCCTGTGTAAAATAAGGCCTTTTACACAGCCCTTTTCTGAGAYGAACTGTATTTTTCCACTTTGCATGAATTAGCAAGGGTATACAGATATCAGCACAGGAGAGAGAAGACACCTCTGCCTCCTTATTGTAATGGTTTTCACTTCCACCTTTTCAACCAACCAACCACTTCCCCAGTCTGGAACAAAACGTGATGTTTTCATGCAGATCAGCAAGCCAGGCACATGCAGTCTTCAGAGCAGCTCTCATAAGCCTGATTCCATTGAYTTCAATAAAGCCAAAGTGATTTCCATCAGCTGAGGAACTGGTCTGACCTGTATAGAACAGRCTACTGTGCACAGTAAAAGCCCAAAGGCTGAAACACTGAAATTCAAGCACCTAGACATAGATAAGAGGGGAATTTTTAGTTCCTTTCAAAGGTGCAACTAATTTCCATGGACTTCAGAGTAGCAGGAACTTCCCTGGTGGCAAACTAGGGCTAATTCCCTGGCACCATTGCAGCTACAATGATTTATTCAAGATGAGGTCCTGTCCTTAAACTTAMGTGGTATTGGAGCATATATTCATGACCTAATCCATTACCATAGAATGGAGAAATGGAAGGAATGARAGAAGTACAAATGAAGATTTCATCACTTAAGTAAAATTGAGGTCTGTTATTTTTTATATTTATTTCATAGAATCATTCATTTCTTACCTCACAGACACAAGCAAGCTATTGTTCAACTTCAATTCTCTCAGATTAGGCAGATGCACACCTGTGGGAACAGAATAAAGAATCACATTGCAGAGCTGGGATTTGAGTAAAGGAAATTTATGACAATTACAAGTTGAAGCATCTAATTTTACATGCATTTCTTGGCTATTTCTGCCAGACCTGTGCTGGACTTCTTGTAAGAAAATCAGTGAGATTATTTCACTCATAAAATATTTAATCCTTCACATTTTTGAAACATATACGTATTGTCTGCATGACTACCCAGTTATAATTTTTGAACCCCTCTCTGGAAATTCTGATATGGCTCCTTTCCAGACAGACAAAAGAAACTGGCTTGATGGGTGTCTGTTTTCTTTGGTCTTATTCCTCACCCTGATTGAGTATTAACTGAGTGATACTCTGCAGAGCTAAGGGATACTTTAGAGTACAGCATTCCATGACTTGTTTAATGGCAAGTAGTGATGGACTTACTGGATACACAGCCAAGTAACACTTCTTCAAAATATAACTTKGAGTCAAATAACAAACACACAATGTTCCATGTCACAACATCATCTATTATAGTTCACCGTTCCCCCAAACACTACATTTTGCAAAGCATTGCTTTCTTCTTATAATTTTCTGGATATGATCAACTATTTACTATTGAATTGTACCAGTTTCATACCTATAAATGCCTCTGTATTCTGTTATTACTCTAATTAATGATTATTTTTTTCTATCCCTGAGAGATATTTGCCTTTTTGGTTCACTGAACCAAAATGATACACCAARTCCCTCTGAGCTACAGAATWATTTAGACATAAGCTCAAGYCTCAGAAACCATTTCTTACTGACAGTAGCAAAGGTTTACCCATTCCCACTAGCAGAGTTTACTCAAGGCTGGTGAGCATCCTCCAGTATAACATGCAACCATGTAGAAGTAATACCAATTTTAGACAAACTGCATCATTGCTGAAACATTAAAATGTTTTCTCAGCAAATGTTTTTATGAGTTCTCTGAGCAATCATTGTCTGGCAAGGGTGACTTAGRGTGACTGTCCAGAAGGACTCCATTCCAGTGCTTTGCAAAGGATAAAAAAAATATAGGGGGGAGTGGGATCTCAAAAGCAAACAAAGAAAGTCACGTTGTTCATTCCCCAAACAGAACAAACACATTTATGGCAAAAACATTTAATAAATCATGTTTTAATAGAAGCATTATCTACATCTCATGTTATTTTGGAGTGATTATAATGCACATATTGATCTTCATRCTGTACTGCAAGTATTTAAGTTCATGTCTTTGCAAAGCACTTCTGAAAATACAAAAAATTCAAGAGACACTGTGCAATTTTTTTAGCTTTGTTTTTTAATCACTTTCCATAATCCATAAAAAATTGGAGCACAAATTAGAACACACAATCCTCATCCTGCAGGGTATGTTTTTTCATGTCAAACAAGTTTTATACATTTACACAGCAATGAAATAATTTGATGTCCTCGCAGAGGAAATATTAGGATCTCTGTTAATTACTCACAGCACTCATACTAACTACTGAGCAAAGACTTCCTTAGATATAAATCATGCCCTAAGAAATTCCCCACAAAAATAAAAATCTAGATCTAAAAAATTTCTATTCTGTTTCTGACAAAGATAGAGAGATTAAATGACATCCCCTGAAGTGTTAAAAGAAAAAAATGAGAGGGATGCAGTAGCCCTTCTGGTCCCAGCTCAGAAGCTGCCAAAAGCCTTGCCATGGATTCAATCAGAGGTAAAAGGATTACCAAGCAAAGGCTGTTGCAAATCATTACAAAGAAAATGAGTTTTAAGGACTAGTATTAAGCAGGAGATTTGAATGAGGAGTCAAGAGAAATGGAGAGACTTGCCCAAGAAAAAGCTTTCCACTGAATACACTCAGGGTTGATTCAGGGAGGGAACCAATAAAGGATCCAAAGAGGCCGAGTGACAGGCTGATGATACAATTTTCACATCTGGTTATTTCATTATTGTAACTTGATCCTCCAGCTCAGATTTTTTTTTTGCATTTTGGCACAATTTTTCCCTAGGAACTTGTAAAGTGTTACACATCAATATGTGGTTTACTAGCTCAAAATAGAAGTATACAATGTGTAGTGGTGTCAAATTCTGGCAGCAATATTCTGCATATATTTCTACAAGTCTGCAGGTTCTTCCCTCCTTTAAGTTTCATACAGATACGTAAATGTTCTTTGTTGCTAAGAATTCATTGTTCCATTGATTTTAGTGGTTTTTAGAGTTCCAAATCTTTTAAATAGATTAGAGGATGGGAAATTAAATTAGGAAGAGAAAATTGTAAAATGAAGGTGACAAAATAACAATGCATGTAATGTAACAATGTAACAATGCATTTCTAATTTTTCTAATTTTAACCCTCATGGCATCTTTCCTAAGAGCAAGGACACATGATTCTAACATCTAAAAATACTCTAAAATACAACAATATTAACTTCTAATATTAATTTCAGAACTGCAGGTAGTATATTCCTTGCCCTGAAACTGCCTTCCCTTGTATAATTTTGATTTTTAAAAACAAGAATGGTCCACAAAAATGCTGATGATTGCAGGACAAGGCTGAGAATTCAGAATGAYGAGCAGTGTTATCTCATCTGTCTACGATTCCCTTTCACTAAAGACCGGTTTTGTTAYATGGCTCTGAAATTACTAACCACCAACAATGTACCAGTGCTAAACCATTCTACTGTAYCAGTGGAACAAAACGAAATGAAGAGCAGAAAGAAATCACAGYGCAAGTTAGGTGAATAAAAGTGATACACACGCACTCAACAACATTGCCCGAAGTGCTGCTATTCACAAGCAGGCTAGCAACGCAGATGTCTTTCTAAGATGCCTTGGTACAGCAGGAGACATTAGAAAACTGATTAGGAGTAGAGAGAAAACAGCCAAAATGCTGGGTTTATTATATTCTACAAGTTACAACACTTCTATTTGTTGTTTACATGATGAAGTATTGTTTAGRTAGCATCATATATCTTTGTTTTTTTATTGAAAACAAAAAATCATAGTGGCTTGACTTCTTGTGTCTTTTGGAATATGGACTAGTCAAAACCAAAGAAAAGAAATTACTGACAAATGCTTGCATTGGCATCAGGCAACCATCGTGCTTTGTTGATCCTGCAGTACAATACAGGCATATGAAAACAGGCTCTTGCTCYCCCAGCAAGAGCAACCTGATATGCAAATTACACAATCTATTTAGTTCACTTGAGCTGTGTTTGATTGAGTAAGATACAYCACTTTGATGCTATTTCTACACACACATTTTTTTGTGCATTTCTGAGGTGAACTGGGCAATACAACTAGAAGTGAGATCACAGCCCTTTCAGGCAAACCCAAGGCAGCTGCAGTTGAGCTACTTGAGATGGGCAACTCGAAGAAAACACATCAGTGCAGGTTTATAACATAAGCACAATGCCCCAGTACATACTTGTGACTCACAGAGACCCTGCCCAAGCCCTGCTCAGACAGTGTGTCAGTACCAGCTAAGCCAAGGCCATCCTGGGCAGGAATATCCAYGCCACACTTGCTTCTCCAGCCTCTGTGCTGCTCCCTGGCCGTGCAAGCACCTGCTGCTGCCACACTGGCTGCCAGCAAAGGGGTCCTGGCTCTGTATCAGGAATGCCAAGGAACAAGGCAAGAGGAAAGAGAGATGATGACCCTGCGTGAGAAATAGCACATGGCTACTGCTGAAGCCTTGGCAGAGCTTTGCCTTGATAAAACGCGTGCGAGGGAAGTGGCAGTCTCCAGACATGTAATCAACTTAGTCTGGCCACCAGCAGGCAACAATTCAATAAGTACCAGCGAACAGCACTGTGGGTAACTTGATTTGGAGCTACTAAAATTACTTAGAAATAAGAGGACTATGTAGTGTCTTAAATGACTCTATCCTACCATTATTTTCAACAGGAATTTCTATGAGTCAGTCATGAATGCAATTCCATACCTGTGAGCAATCAAAACTGAAGGGATAAGCTAATGAAAAGGAAATAGTCCCTCTGTTTAAATATGAGCTGAGATCTACATGCAGCTGAAGAGCACAGAAATCAACTCCAAGATGTGCAAACCTGGATACAAGACTTGCCAGGGAGTTCAGTGTTCATCTGTCACCCAGCAAAGTGCACTGAAAACAGCTAGTAATTTCAGCAGTTACCCCAAAGCCCTGCAAAGATTCAGATTCAAGCTCTGGCACGAAGCCTTTCCTTGATTTTAAAACTGATCAGATGAAAATATTTCAATATCAGTCTTTTCAGTTTTAGCCCACTCCTTGACCCTAAGAAAAGTAACTCCTCCTCACCATGTCTCGCCATTTTGTAGAGGCAGATCTGACAAACTGGCCAAGGTTAACAGGATGGTGCTTTAAAGTTTAGCAAATTCCAAAGTAGAATGGTCTCAAAAAAACATCAAGTGACAAATTTTATATCACTCTGTAAACCTTTAGGCCCTGAGTATTTGTGTTACAGTCTGTAACACAGGCTGTGAACCTTGAAATGTTTCTCAAGTGACAACTGTGGTGTAAATTTGGGATTTGAGTGCTGCGAGGTTCCAGGTGACCCAGAGTTATGTGCACTCTAGTAATGTTTAACACTTYCACCTGGCCATTTGAGAGGCTTGCACAGCCTATTTTATCTTTACACATAAACCAAGTTAAAACAATATTCTTTACTGAGTGTAGACTGATCATCCAAACAAATAATCTGMTGATGATAAAGATGCTCTTACCCACCTTCCTCAACTAAGGAATACAATGAGAGCAAGGTGAAGTGGTTTAATATGTGTATAAAGAAGGCTTATTAGCCAGGTTTGAAACGCAAAAGAAACACCAAATGACAGAGCAGTCCACGCTGGAGGGGACAGCTGCAAGTCTCAAGCCCAGAATCCTGCTCAGAGCCAGGTTGTCAGTGAGATCAGACCAGGATGTTCAGGTCTTCACCCAGTTGAGTCTCGAAAACCTACCAGGATGAAGTCTCCAAACTTCTCTGGATACTGCTATTGTTTGACTGTCCTAATAGGGGGGACTTGACATCCTGTCACACAGGAACTTCTGTCATTCYAGCTGGTCTGGTTCTTACCCTACTCTTTTCCTCAGGCTATCTCTCTGTGACCACAGACCAGGTCAGCAGCACAGTTCCAGGGGCAGGCAGCCAGCGGGGAGCAGGCAATGAGCCCAACAGCTTCAACAGCACACTGGCTTACACCATTCATGTTGGAGTATAAACTGCTCTGCAAAACCCCTAAATWTTTCGGCCTTACTCCCTGGGCCTAAAACTCATCTGCCATGTGAAAAAAAAATCAAAAGAAACTAAAGCAAACCTTCCACCTTAACCACATGCTGACATTTGCAAACAGATTTGCACAGGAAGGAAACTCAGAAAAGCCTAAAAAAAAAAAAAAAAAAAAAGCAGAAGGAAATTCAGAATGGTCTGGATGTTCTGCTGTTCTCAAAAGCAGTGGGGACCTGCAGGTGCTGGTTTTTACGGCCCTCAAGGGCCAACTCTCGGTGTGAACAGTGGGATATAAACAAGATGGAAATTATTYGTATCATGGACATAGTGCTCTGTATTTTGTATTCTGTAAAGGTTGCAAAAGCCTAACCTTGGGGAGAAGAAAGGGATTTATTCCAGTAATGGAAATGAAAGGGAAGTAAAGAGTAATGAAGGTGAAACATTCTGCTAGCTTGTCACAGCTAATGTAAAATGGCATAGGAATGGGAGCACCACTTTTGAGCATTATAGAAATGGCATAATGAGATTTCCTTATCAACTGAAGAAAATATGATTGAATAGATTACGATCTCTGAAAGAAACGGATGTAATTTACCTTAAATTATCAAGTGCCTATGAGAAAGAGACTTATTAATGAAATAAACAGAATAACTAATACAAAGAGGCTACATAATACAAAACAAAAGCCCCCTTCACTGTTCTTGCTCAATCATTCTTGACAAATAGACATCAAAAGACCCCTTAAAGCTAATCAGCTGTTACATTATAGTAATTTTCATATGAAAAATTAACTGCTCGACAGAAAACACCAGCACACAGTTTTGGGGACATGACTCCTTTTTGGCACATAAAATATTATCCTGCAGTAGCTACTCAGCTTCAATGTAGCAGAAGATGGACATGATTGTCGTGGGAATTCACATTTCAGAAAATGACTGCCAGTGCTGGAATAAAAGGAAGGCTTTATATTCTCAGTGTTAGCTCTGCCACAGAGGAAATTCCTTTGGTACTTCTCACTTTCCTGGTGCAGTGATGATGACATAAAAATGAATGACAAGTGTTAGGGCTGTTTGGGGTCCATCAAAATGATGTATCTACAGGACCTGCCTCCAGCTCATTTTCCAGCACAGTTCTGTGAGGCCTTACAGGGTGCAAAGAAAGGCTRCTGGCAGCATAAGCCACCTGATACCACTGGCAATTTCTCAGTCATAGGGAAATCTCACAGTGAAGAGAAGCTGACCCTTGGCTCCTGTTTCACTAGAGACAAGTACTCAAGAGTACTCATTTAGGGCCTAGCATATCATAGAAGAAAAATTAGTTCAACTAACTGGCTTTAGACAGAAGTCRTGTCACTCATCCTTTTGCCAGAGTTTTCACTCCTATTCAGAGCCTCACACCAGAAGACAGGGATCAAAGAGTGTGAGGTACACCAGGGAGACCCTGTTTCAAGAACTCTTGAGCAGGACAATACTTTACACTGCTTGTTGGTCAGTGAGTCCTCAGTCAAGACACGATAAAGGAAAATTCAAGATGGTGAGCAGAAAAAAGAGTTTTCTCACCAAAGTTCCCCAAGCTGATCTCTCTGGTGTCTACTTTCATCTCTAGGGCCTTCACTCGCTGCAGATCATCCACTCCTGCCAAAACTTTCTGTAAAGGCAAGCAGAAATATATGTGTGCTCTCATGCAATAAATCAGATGTCACAGCAGCAAAAAGGTGGACAAAGGCTTTCAGCCAGTGTTTTGTCAACATATATTTCAGGTCAACATGGCTAGATGTGCAATCACATTGAAATAAATTTAGCATTCAAAGATCTTTCTTCCTTGTAGCCCCCAAATATTCTGGTCTTCCATAACAGATATACTGCTCAGAGTCAAGGCTGAGGGTTGCATTCAAGCTGAAAACCAACAACAGACCTACATGCCAATGAGCTTCATTTGAACAACGTGTCCRTGCTTTAAGATTTGCACAAGTCCTGCACTAATCCTCAGCAGACAGAAAGTGTTAACCTTAAGCATCACCTATAATGCAAAAAGTGCTGGTAGTAAAACTCAACACACTGTTTACCTTTTAACCAAAAACAACAAAAGGAAATATGCTTTTAGCTCAAGCAGTTTTCTGAAAGAAGACGACACTAATTACAAGAATTATTAATTCCTTTGAAAATATCTAGGCAATGCAGAGGCCTTCAAATCTTTCGTTATTTTTTGCAAAATTGTAGTAATTGGATGAACCATTGCATTAAACAAAGATGTGTGTGTGAATGCAGATCTTTCCTAATCTTTCCCAATATCCTAAAGTCTGTGTTGCTACATCCATGTACATTTTACCTTGGCAGAGGTAAGCAGGAGGAACAAAACAAGCAGCAGCTATACACAGAGGAGAGAGGGAAGCTCTAAGGCTCCAAGTGAAAACTACAGAAAGGCTGTGAAATCCTAAGATGTGAGGCCACAATTCCACAAGTAGCTGTGGCAATCTCACAYTACCACTGTTCTCATCCCCTGTTTATTTATTCCTGCTATGATCCAAATCTCTCTCCCCAGTTTCCCTCATTCAGGCTGCACGTCCCACCACYTCCTTTGCATCAGCTTAGTGGATCCTTCCATACATGAATTCAACACAGCAGACCAGAAGAACTGTATCTTTTCTTCCTCATGGGTTAGTGGTTCATGGAGGAGTCTCACACAATATTTGAGAAATGAGAAGCAAGGTCTATTTGTCACACTAACTGCCTGAAATAGTTGATGCTATACACAGGATCATCATCATAGAAACTAATAAACTTTTACCTTTCTGTGTCAAAAGAGTTAGGATGTGGGGCTCAACATGTCAACCTCAAAGAAATGTCTCACCATGGCATCAGTTTCCTTCTCAATGATCACCTTCCTTTTGGGCATTTACTTAAGGTGAAGGCAGAAAGTCATTCAACAAGCTCCACATACAGGAGACAAATTTTCTTACCATTAAAAAGCTGCAATATTCTTTAGGGTTTCTTTAATAAGGGATAACTTATTCATTAGAAGGGAATGTGTAGGGGCACCTCTGCTTATGAGTTTTGGGAAGAAAAAATAACYACAAGAATATCCAGTTCATTTTGCAAGGAAAAAAATGGCGGTTGTGACATCCCTGGTCATTAAGTAACATTTTAATTGTGCACAAGTGGCTGCAACTTCCTCTAATGGYGCCATATCCTCTTATGAAGGACCAAAACCAGCCTGAGTGTAACTAAGATGGCAATTTAAAAGGACATGGTTTCCAGAAAAAGCTGAGCATTCCTCCTTGAAAACCTGTCCCTCTTTATAAGGTCTTGACTTGCACTCATAAGAAACAGAACTATCCAAAATCTTCAACTGCTTTTGAACTATTTTTAAAACATTGTGTTTAAAAATATTTTAAATCTTGTTTTTAAAATAATTTAAAATCTTATTTTTAATCTTTTTTTTTTAATATGATTTGAAGCAGGCTGAACATAAGAAAGCTTCTAGACTCTATCCCCAAATGCAGCCACCACAAAATGTGTTTTGCTCTTGCAAAGGCAGCAAACTTACCACCTACAGACTGCCTTCTTCCTCCAAGTGAACACAAGATCCCTCATGGTAAGGCACATTTTGCAGTAACCCTTTTCAGCAGATGACGCTGTCTGTCACATAGCACGAGATCATGTGTGAAACGAGAGCTAGCTGATGCCCTGCTATAAAACCGTGCACTCAGATTGTTGAATTCACATGCAAGCTCACTGTCATTAAAGGAAGAAGCTTCTGAAAAATACCTCCCTGCTCTTCATCAAAATAGTTTTAAGAGCCGACATCAGAGCAGGAAGAAGTCCCAGAACAAGTAATAAGCTTAGGGTCACACACTTTGTCAGCTGAGTAGCAGAAGGTCCTGATAACCCAAGGAGCCTTTACTCCTTTTTTTTTGTCCTTTTCTCCTTTGTAGTCTGCAGGTTCCCTGCATGCTGTCCTTCCCCTGTTTTAATCCAGACAGCCTCCCCTCACAGTTTTGCTCCCTGATCTTTTTTTTTTTTTTTTTTTTAAATCCAAGTATAAAACTTGCATGAAGTTATATTCTCTCCTCGTCTAGGGTTCCCTATTCCTTTTTCTCATGCCAGGGATTACCAGGATCATTCTTTGCCCCCATTTTCCTCTTCCTGAACCGCTATTGGTACTTTTTCCACTGTCTGAGAGATGCACTCTTACTGCACCCATATTTTTGTACTGCAACAGGCAGCACTGTGACTCCAGCACTGGAAAGGGTTATTGGCTGTCATCACCAGCTCTTTGAACTATAGATAGCTGCCTGGAAGCATGTGCTAACCGGATGCAACGAATTCTGTATATTCTCAGTGCCCACCTCCCTGTTCTGCATTTCCAAGAGTCTCTGTGAAAATCACTGTCCTTCCATCTGCTGATGGTGAGGAGATGCTGGGAAAGCTTGAAAACAATTTGATGTGGGATGCACTAATTAGTGTAGTACATGAAGGAAATGAGAAATGCTCTGGGGTGGATTATGAGCTCATTTAAAGGCACTAGAAGCACTGAGACCCCAGGTGTTGACTGAAAGCAAGTCAGCCAGCAAAGGCAGGGCAGCAGTTCAAGAGAAGGATACATAATGAATGGCCCCTGTGGAAGATGGTTAGGACTCTCAAGACCATTCTTGGCATGCTGGTGCACCTGCAGTTGTGATTCTTCTCATATCACAGCTGAAATTCTGACACCAGGAATGGGAGACATTTAGGGAAGGATGTGGAAACATTTAAGCAAAGATGAAACCTATTTAGCAGGATCTTCCTTTTAGGCTAGTGTTTAATGTCAAAGCATGGGAACCTYCATCAAAATTTGAAGAGGGATATTTAGGAAGAATTTTGCTGCAAGAGAAATAAAAAAATCATGACCCAGCACACTAAAGGGTCATCAGCTTGGACAGAGAAACGTCTGGCACCATGTGGATAGAAGTGATGTTAGTGCTCTGTGTCTCTTCATTCCTAGGGCCACCCCAGGTCTCAGACAGGCTCCTGCCCTAATTCAGAGGTGTCCTGCTGTGGCTTCAGGTAATGACTGCCTGCCCACAGCCTGATGGGCTGTTTTGACAGTCAGGGACAGGATGTCTCTGCCTGTGCACCAGGAATGCTTACAGACATGAAGGTGCTGTACCATCTAGGGATTTCTTTGGCCTTTTCCAGCAGCTCAGCTTCCACACAGAGCAAGCAAAAAGGGACCAAGGATCTGTTCTAGGCAAAGATTTGGATATATTCATAGTTATTTTAGATCAAAGAGACACCTTGAAAAAAAACCATATAATTCTAGGCTGATTGTTGGAGTTCAGAGAGGATTCTGCTTGCCACACATCTGCAGCCCTGCAAGGTAGGTATCAGTCAGACAGAGAAGGGGGATGTTTTCTGAAGAATCAAACATCAAAACCTTTCTGGCAGACAGTGTTCAAGAAGGTGGTCTGAGAGCAAGAATGTTACACTCCACTGTAAATTTGTTTATTTGAAAGGATACATTTCCATGGTAAAGCAATGCACAGCTCTTTGAAGATGAATACAGGGAAAGTAAAACAAAGACAAAAAGACAAATAAAGTTTACTTTATATTTTTTTCACCTTTGTCAAAACAGGAGTAAAACTATTTTTCATTGCATTATGGAGAAGCTATTGGTAAATAATTTAGCCAGTATTTTAAGAAGYAAGTCCATGATGGCTCACAAACCATTCCACCGTGCAAAATATCTCGCCAAGCTTTTCCTCTGACTGACAAGAAAAGCCAATAAGTATTCTGTAAAAAACTGCAAGTGAGATACTTCTGTCCTTGCAGAGCTTCCCAACTGGCTGAGCAGTCACCTGGAAATGCAGTTCAAGTCCCACTTGCAACTATCTGTAAATTCCTTAATTGGCAAATAATATCTGTTCAGTCAAAACTGGCGTACACAACTGATTTCATTTCTCTTCCCTARATTTTTCACATACTCTAAGTGGGCCTGTTGCTGAAGAACAAGTTGCRTGCAGCTGTCAGAGAAATATTTCCAGCTGTGCATTTATTTTGCTGATCCTGGTTAATTTGGCTAAGACAGGAATTCCTGAGTGGTGAGCTTGTTCTCTTTGAATACTACACCTGTATGCAAATTCTAGATTCATGTCCATTCATGTGTTTACTGCTTTTTTTTTTTTTTCAAATTCTCAACTCAAGTATAATCTCTCCTTCAMAGAAAAAAAGGAGTTGCTAAAAGTATGATAAAATATTTCTTCTAAGAAGAAAAATATTAGAAAATTAATAAGCCTTAAGTGATTCTAACTCACGGGATTTTCAGTGAAAGGGAAYAGAACTTGTCTGTGGTCCCACATGCAAACTTGCTTTCAAAATGGTTAAATTCTGCAGATGCCCATCATGAAAATATTTAGCAGTATTTCACTGCTTTCTGAATATACATATAAATACATTCTTCTCTCAGCTCAGATGAAGAGATTAGCTAGGAGATAGAAAAAGATATTTTCTTGGCTTGTATGAGAAGTGTAGATGAGAGCAGTAAATACAAAATGTAAGTAGTGGTGGATGCCTAGTAAAGATGTCTTTATTCTCATGCCGAAGCCTCCAAGTCCTGCCAGCAGATCCCCATGGATAGACCTTTGCCTGGTCTTGCCATCTTGGGTTCAACTTCCCACTGACTCATGCTGGGGATTCACAGTTCTGATAGCTTTTTTTAAACCAGTATCAAGGGCCTGATGCTGCAAGTTGCTGGGGAATCTAACTACTGCAGACTTCAGCAGGCACGTAGGATGCCAGGAATGAGATGGGAAGTTTACTGATTTCTCAGAAATAGCCTGTACCATTTCTGTAGGATGGAAAAAATTCAAGTTTTAAAATGCAGATCAGGAGTGGACAGGATARTAGATATGCTTACACCAGTTTTTGCTTAGATTTGTTTTAAGGATTTACTTACCCTCACAGAGATAYAAAAAAAAGGTTATAACCCAATATTAATTCTTTTTCCTATATATAGGAATTAGGGGCACAGACAGTAGCTACAATCATTGCTGAAGACGACTGTGTGCAAGAACACGGAAAACTCAAGACTGTAATGTCATTATATGAAAGTTAAACACTAGTGGTTGTAAGTAAATTAATACCAGGGGTTTTTTTTTTTCATATAAAAGTATGCATATGTCTGTGCATACAAGATTCGTGATGAGAAAATTTGGTAAAACATCAGATGCCTAAGTAGCAGGATGAACACTCATACTACAGATGAATACTAATTAAACAACTACAAGCCTTCCCTATTRTAAAGGTATTCATTTCAGGAGGAGAACATATGAAATGAAAGCTCTGAAACTAATGGAGGCTTTGGTTTTTTTTTTTTCAGTTCTTAGTATTACCTCTACTGTTTGCTGCCTTGAGCATTCTGATCTAACTTTGAAACTAGCTATACTTGGAGCAGAAGATCAAACTGGCAGACCTCCAGAGGACCCCTCAAACTTAAAAAAAATTGTTACACATTTCTAATGAAGGATTCAGCAGATCCAAATTCAATCAGTTACTTCCATTCCCTTACTCTTCCTAATTTATCAAGACTCTGCACTTTCTTGATATCCAGTTTTTTCCTCAAACCCATTTATCTTACAACTGTGTGGAAAACTTCCTGCAAAAGAAGAAAGGAAACAATTGAGCCTTTTCAGCAAGAATCCAATCTGTTGTTCCAGGACCCTCTAGTATTTTCCTTTTCTCATGAGGATGAGTGCATACCATATGAAATACASCCTAACCTCCTGAGAAACAAAACTAAACACCACTTCCGAACACGTGTTCCTAAGTTTGGAAAACATGATTAGTTGGAGCAGGATCAATAAAAAGCGAAATTAGAAAATAATTCCTTTCTTCTCTAAAGATCACACACAAACGTGATTGGTTTTTGTAATGTGACAATGTCTGGAAGATCATTTGACCTTTCAAAATGAGTTTCTTCAGAGAAGTGGAATGCTTTTAGTGGAAGTCAGGAAAAGATCCTTTGCAAGCAACAGGGAGAGGATGTGGGTTGATAGAACAAAATAAAAATGTAATTAAAGACAGGTGGCACCCTTTATTTCAGTTTCTCCACATCTAATGAAAAATCTGTGCCACAGCCCTAACAGAGTTAAAAATTACTTGCCCATTGTTAGCCAGTTTTCAGAACAAAGTGAGAATTTGCTCACCCTCATATTCTACAATGTCTGACAACCACACATAAGGATGAACAGAGCAGAGAAATATTAATAGGGAAATATAAAGAGTTGGAAATATTAATAGACAGGTACAAATGGAAAAGCAAGAATGCCTATTCATATAGAGCAAGATAAAAGAGTACCAGAAAATTTATATTGATACTAGCAAGAGAGCTGGCAGCAAGCAGAAACTAGAAGATGTGATTAACATAATGGAAATAYGGAATCATATAGGATTTGAAGTGAATATTATGCTGAAACAGGGCTACAGAAGATCACAAACTCTGTACTGAATGAGCATAAAGTCTACGTGAAGGGATCCACAATGCAGAGTAAGAAAATACAGGGTCCAATGGTTTTGCAGAAGTTTTCTTTTGTTCTCCATGGTCCAAGAAGGCAAAAAGGAAAGAAAAAAAATCAATCTAAGTCAAACTTTCCTCTTTTTGGAGGAAAGCAATGCAGCAAATGGATAAAAAAGTGAAGGAACACAAGTGTCACAAGTTTTAGAGAGTTCTTAATAATGCAGACTGCTAACGGTTTCTTTACAAAATAGATAGCCATCCCCCTGGAAAAAAATTAGTCAAATGTGCAGGCAGAAATGAGGCTGCATTCTGCATTTCAAGGTGCCCAGTCTTCACAGATTCTGCATAGCTAGATCTTGCAGCTTCCCCAAACTCAAACTGAACTGGTGMATGACAGACCATTGTGAGGGCAAGGAAGAAAGCTGAGCATGTATCTCAGAACAAAAACCTTYCTCAGGAGCATCCATAAGGTGCCCAAAAACTTGCCCACACAACATTGCATTAGTGTGGTGCATGCCCTTATTTGAATGTAAAACAATTTTACTTTAATGAGCCTATATTTTAAAAGTCTACTAGTTTCCTTCTCAGAGCACTTCAGCAAATACAATCAATAACTCCTAAAATATTCACAAGAATAAGACTATCAAAAAGATACTGCAATTGTATTGATTCAAGCAAAACAACCTTTCAAACCATTTGACTGTCAATGGCATGTGGGTCCTTAAAGAATTATGCATGTGAAAACTTGCTCCATATTAAATGTTTGAACATTCTGAACATTTGCAGATCCAGAGGAAGAAATTTATGGCAGCAGCGGTTTCCATTTGATCAACATAAAGGTCAGAGACTAGATAGACTGGGTATGTTATTAAAACAAGCTATAAACACTGTAAATGTTTCCTTGACAATGTCATGTAGTTTTTCCTCTGAGCAGGAAGTATCCCAGCTATGCCTGCACGAATCTCGGGTTCCAGTGCAGGAAATAACTGTGTCCAGAAAAATTAGCAGCACAGTATACTTCCATTTAAAATAATCTTTGAAATGAGATTCCTTACAAATGTTAGAGCCCACAATCTTAAAAAAGGCAAGACTCAATTATTTAGCTTYTAACCTGCATTTTTAAAAAAACAACAAAATAATAAACAGCAGCTTAATGAGTTGTGGGTAACATTGCCTTACACTTTCCTGCTGCCAATTTACTGTGAACTAAAAGCAGCAGAGGTTCAGAAAGAGAACTTCATGCCAATGAAAGAACTTCCTAAGGGTTTCATTCAGAGTTGGTTGAATCAGAGAGCATCCATTTTGTTTCCTCTAATTGGCTTTGCTTCCTGCCCTAACAAGACAGACTAACCTGAGAGGTTCCCATCAGATTTACACAGGGAATTGTAGGCCACAAACACATTAGACCGGTCAAATGCTATGCCAGGTYTTAAAAAAAGACCAAGAAGTGTTTGGAGGTTCTCATGAGCCAAAGGAAAGTGAATGGCATAGGCCATACAGACCATATAATTTTTCTCCAGAATGCTTATAATATCCACTCCATAGAAAGGGATTTTTGCATCTCCAACCATTTTATAAACACTAATAGATTTGGCTCACAAGGGAACAATAGTTCTGTCTAACCCACAGCCCRTGGTCAAAACGGTGACTGGAATGTAGTTAGGGAGTGGCTAGGGAGTGGTGCAAAGCTGCAGCTGGAACATGCTCCTCACGGAAGCTGCACTGGTGCAATGGATACACCAGGGATTACAGACACTGTGATCACCATCCTGTCTGTTGGGAGCACAGGAACCACAGCYTTGGCGGCCCCACCTGTTTTTCACAAATGCTACCCAGCAGTAGAGATATCTTCTGTAGGTTTGCAACATAGAAAGCCTCCCCTCAACTTCTGCTCTCAACTCTCCCTTCCTTTAGGATGGAAAAGTGACCTTGTTTGGTCAGCTCCCCCACATCCCACAGGATTTCAGCCGTAATTAGTCCTATTAGAACTTGAGCAAGTACAATACAACGTGCAATCAAGTATTCTTTCACAGATATTTCACAAATATGTGAAATTATTTCATGAAGATTTCAGCACATTACTCTCTTTCAACAGGCTGCATGTCAAAATAATTGTCCCCAGTCTAGAAGGAACCTGGCTTTCAAATATCCTTTGAAATTCCACCCACTTTGACATACATAGAAAGTACTTCTATAATTTGCAGAATATTTAAATTGGCTTCTCAGAAGGACAGAGGATGTCACTTCATTCAGAAAAAAATAAGTTAAACTTTAAAAGTTACATTTCCAATCTCTAGAACAAGGTTAATGTAAATTCTTTTTCTAATGCTAAGATTCAAGGAACTCCAGATGGCATTAATGAGATCTGTGTAGATTATAATTATGCTACCTGTACTTTTCTTCATGCTGCTTCAAGAATCCTGGTAATAAACACAGCCACATTCATGCTGGGAATACTTCTGATATGAAACAAGGTGAAAGGAGGACAAACATTTGATATACTTTCATAAGACAGAATCTACTTTAAGCAGAAGTCTAAATGTCAGCAAGGTAACAATACACAATCAGTACAATAGAAGCTGGAAGGTTAATATAGCTCCGTATATGCCAGTTTGCCTCTTCCACTTCATTAAAAAGTTGGATGTCTACTCACCAGTTTCCTGGGGGAAAGATGTTCACCAATAAGCAGCTCTCCATCATCTTTAATCAGCGGACTGGGATTTGGGCTGTCTTGCCAATTCAAATCAGTCTCCTGGTCTGCAGATGAGTCTGGATGAGAAACTCTGTCAGGATTCCACTTCAGRTCCATATCAACATGCTTTGAACAAAAGGATAACAAGCACTCTGATTTTTCTACCCGTACTTATTATTTTCCCTTCAGCAAAATCTATTTTGACTCTCACTGCAAGACAGAAAATACCTATGGAGATACAGGTTTCTTTAATCAGAACAAACCCAAAGCCATGCATCACGTAACACATATTATTCCTTTTCTTCACCCTCAAGAGCTACCTGAGTTCCACACCTCATTCAGCTCTGACTGTAAGATTTTACAACAAACTGTTCTTTGCAGTTATACAAGAAGCCAGGCATAGCTATCACTGTACAAAGAAGAAAGCTGAGAATAAACAACTCAGGACACTGGTCCTTTCCGCCTTCTCACTGCCCCACTCACCCTTCTCCAGTATCAGTGAGCTTCCCATCTAYACCAGCTCCCTACCTACCCATTTTCTCTTGGGAAATGGGAACAGCACTCAGCAAAACTCTGTTGGACTCCAGACTGCAAGTGCTAGTAGCCAGGCACAACACAACCTCTCTCCAGCATTTTGAGCTCTGCCTGCAGGTAGCATGGACAAAACCTGTCTGTATTTGCTGATCTAAATCAAATATCTGGGCACTGTTACTGACTTTAGAACAGRCAGGCCATGGCTACTGATTTCTAGTTTTGAAGAGAGTCTTGGAGAAAACATATTTAAAATATAATTTAAACAAAGCTGTGTATGCTTCAAGTGAGGAATGAAATACAAAGTTTGAAGATTAAACCCTTCAAATGTGGTCATTCTTCAATTCCCAAAGATATCGCTTTCACAGAAATATTAGCAATTAACTTTGAAATATGAGAGTAAGCATATGTACACTAGTTGGAGTCAAAAAGCAATCAGCTATACCCAAATGGCACAAACATTACTATGATTTATACAGCTATTTACTACTACTTGGCAACAAGGAAGTATCACAGCTGGAAACRCTGCTGTAACAACAAAAGGCTAGACTAGAGAAAAGCTGTCTTGCTCTGCTGAAGGGACACCTGCAGTTTTGTTCTGTTCTCCACTGTGAAGCAATACTTACTCTTAGTGCTGGAAAAGTAATTAAATGATCAAGCTAATCATAACTGGCTGACAAAGCACCAGTGGTGGCCAAGACCTGAGAATTACCACTTTCCTTCCTCCTCATACTAATAAACAGTTAAACACAGGAATAACTTCTGTTAGGACAAAYAGAAGCTCTGACTGCTCAGCTGGTCATCTCTGCTAGAGAGGATTGACTTGTTAGCAGGTGAAAGAGGTTTGGATCGAAAAGACTTCTTCCTCTCAGTAGTCTCAAAAGACTACTCATGTCCAGTCAAAATTCCTCACTTGCACAAGAAGGAGAATTTCAAAGGACTCCGTATTGTCGGAAAAAATAGCAGCCCTTACCCAAACAAAAACAGCAACAAAAAAACTGACCATTCACCAAACCTCTCTCTGAAGAACCTCCTAGCATTAGAAAGGGAGGAACCAAACCCTCTAATTCCTAAGAGCTGCTTCTATATACTCATCAGGGCAGAAGAAGCCCGCAGAAATCTAACCCTATTTTTTCYAGATCACTGAACCTATCTGGCAAGCACTCCTACAGGAGAAGCTGACTGCTCAAATATGCTGCAGCTAAGCCACAGCAATATTCAGGGCCTAAAAAACATGTTCAAGAACAAATTCTTCAAGCTCCTTTCAATCTTTCTTACTGGCTTTTAAAAGAACCACCATAAAGGGAATTGAGTAGTGATGTTTGCAGCTTCTAAAACCTCAGTACACCTACAGCAGTGTAAGAACAACTTTCATACTTCAGCCCATCAGAAGGGAAAAGAGACCTCAAAAACACAATGTGTCTTGCACTTCGGAAGAAAAGCTACAACACGTAAATTTTTATCACCTGSTTCTCTTCCTAAAGAATTTTAGAATTTCTCAGAGTTTTTTTCCCTCTACTTTGTTTAGAACAGGTCAGTATGATTTAGTCAGTAAAGAGTTGTGACAGTCATCAGTTATCCAAGAAAATTCAATAATTTGCTGTCATATGAAGGTCTTCTGGTGTTGTCATTATTTTCCTCTGAAGGAATCATCTTGTTCATTAACTGATCTGGAACAGAGTATCTGTCATATAAATTCTATAACCTTTTGCCAATTGCATAAGACTAGCACTTGATTGTGGGCAAGTACTGGTGGTTCTTTCTAACTCAAGTGAGGATTSTTGTTATCCAGAGATAATCTTGTATGTTATCAGCGCCAAGTGGAGCAATAGCCAGAGAACACTGATGTAATGTGTGAGTGAAAAACACAATGAGGTAGAGCAATGAGATTTTGTAGATGTGGGCTGCAAAGTGTTAACATGATTGCATAAAACAAATTACTGTTCTCCCTGTGTTGCACCATCACCATCACATTTCAGAACATCCTCAAATCTTTGAAACATGTTGATACAGCATTTACTTAAGGCTTGACAAGGAGATCAATTTGTGGCTTAATATCTGAAGCAACACTTTGTTTTATACTTTCCTGCTATTGATCTGCTCTTGTAATTATTGTAACATTGCATTCGTGAGGAGAAAAGTATTTTCATTACAAATTGTTTGGGATCAAGTTAAATTATTGTCAGCAAGCAAATCTATTTTTTATATGGTTCTATCACTTCAAAGCTTTCTCCAGAAAAGAAAGAATCTCCTCCTCAACACAGATCAAAACAACATGCTGAAAATGAGGAATATGGAAAGTTAAGAGTGCAGTAATCCTAGTTGTGAGGTGCCAATCTTTCATAAAATCCATGAACCTCAGAAATCTCCAGCATGTGTAGGACCAAGAAGGGGGCCTGGCACAAGACTYGTCCTCTTAGAGACACAGGAGTCATGTTGCTTGTTTTTATCAGGTTTCACCTTTCTGAGACAGGGAAACCACTCCAGCAGTCACCTCAACCACTCATTTAAAATGCTAAAAAGCAACTGAGAAACCTATGACTCTAACAAATGCACAGGATAAACCAATACAGACCCAAACTAGTGTCAGCATCAGTGGGACACTTTACAGCACTGGAAGCCTTTTGTTGCAACTAAAGAGGTCTGAAAAGTCACAAATTTAAAAATTTCCTTCATGAAGAAGATGGTTGCATTGGATATTTGTTGGATCTATGTGCTGAACTGAACCATTAATGCTTTGTGGGAACCACAAGGATGGAAGCTAACTTCACGGGGACAGCAAAGCAATATCAGAAAGCACATGAGTGTATCAGGGGAAGAGAAAATGTCTGAAAAATAATGGAGTTGTATACTGCATGTGAATATTGAGAAGAATAAAAGAATGAAAGAAATCAATTAATTCATTTTTGCAGAATTTGCATCAGAAGTCTTAAYTTGGCAGCCTCTTCCACGCATGGATAACTAAAAACAAATAATCATTGAGTGAGGAGGAATCAATGACCAGAGCGGTGAGATGGAAGATTTTGAATTCTACGAATCTGCCAACTTTCTCCACTGCTGCCACTTTCCTTACCAAGTGAGTGTGTGTGATCATGGTAAGCTATTCAATTCACAGACATGTCGTAACAGTTCATTAAAAACGGCAGGACATTCAACATATATAAATACCAATAATAAAGATCATCATTAAAATTAAATGATCCTTGGAACAACAKGTTATTTAAAATCCCCTCAGAATATTGTAATTTGCTAGAAAGAAATTGGCAGAGAATAGTTATTTGATGTTCTTAGGGTCTGACAAACTGGTAAGACTCCAAGATTTTATTTTCYTGCTACAAGTTTTATCAAAGAGTCAATAATAGCATTGTGTATTCTTCATTAAATATATATTAATGTGCATTTCAAATTCAGATATTGCCAGAAATGTTTGACCCAATATTAATTATGGCTTCTTAAGATTAGGAAAGAACCTCTGAATTGAATGACTAGGCATGTTAATTTCTAATGCAGCCTTCACGGCATTACCTAAAGAGCTTGTCCAAGCAATTAAGTTACTGCATAAAARCAAACAAACAAAAAACAACCCAAACAAGAGTAGTTAATCTAGATTCACTCTAGGAAAGGCATATACCTCTATATATTAACATCCCRTAAAAAGAGGAATCTCTACTGCCTTAGGCCAGGTTCTCAACCAGCACCYTCTCCTGCTCTGTGGCTGCTCATGATCTCACTGGATAGGAAGGGTGCCATTTCAGCTGGGGGTACTGCAATCTCTGGACCCTTATCTGAATGTCACCAGCCAAAAAATTCTCCAGAATAAAAAAAATGAGAACCATTGTGTTATCTATCCCTTCATGACAAGGAAGCTTGCTCTGCAGACTTCCATTTCTCTTGTCTTGCATAATATAATTTTTGTCTCTTTAATTCAGAATCACAAATTACAGCAGTGCCCATACTGTTACCACTGACACAGAATGAAAACAAAGRATTCTGTATTTACTATGGATTTGACAAAATGCTTGGTTTACAAGTCCCAAGGGAACGATGAGTGCCCTTGTAAAGTGTAATTTTGCGCAAGTGCACTGCAGATAACCTCTTCTGGAAAAGAACTGTTTGGGCAGCTGGAATTTACTATGATGTCACCAGGAAACTACTGTTACAATAATCCACCCATAATGGCAAAAACAGTTCCTGCAACATTTATGTAATACAAAGCATCCTGCAGCACATCAGTCTATTCTAGCAGGTGCAACTTCTAAAAAACTGAAAAATAAAACACCAGTCCTGTAATTAATATGACTTTTTTTCTGCATGTGACTAAACAATCTGATTTTARTCTTCTGGTTTTGTTAAGTAGAATGAGGTAACAACTACTTCAGCAATGTTACTTTAATATCAGGGGATCATGCAAACATTAAAAAGAGCACTCATAAATATTCCATTTCTGTGCCCCACTAAAAAAAAAAACTTTTAAGAGAATGCTGAAATATTAAGATAACAATATCCCATTTAATAGAATTAAAAATTCACTGTCTTTAATGATACYGATTGACTCAAATGCTTACAATTATATTTTTGTGTAACTGTTCAGGCAATTTGAGACCTTGGTTCAAGCATCCAAATTTGTACACAAAGCAAGTGTACTGATTTATCTCATTTGCTTACCTAACATATTTATGGTTTTACAAGCTGTAAGAGTGTTCTGACAGTTCTTTSCTATTACATGTAAATCCTGCCCTACAGTTGCCACAAACCTGGCAGGTAAGCCTTGGCTTCTATGTCCCATAGACTCCTCAGGAAATGTTCTTGGGAGCTTTGTGGACTTTGTAATGCCCCCATGCAYGGAGGTGAGTTCAAACTGTGCTGTCACTCAAAGCAGCAGTGATCCCAGAGAAGAAAATGTATGCTACAAACCCAGACACTGTTGAGATGAAAGATGTGAAATGTTATTGAAAAACAGTAATAATAAAAAGGCAATGCCTTTAAATGCCACCCATTTYTCCTTTATATATCTACAGATTCCATGCAGATATATAAATATAGTAATTTCACAATAATGATTGCATATCTAATACTTTCCCCCTCAGATCCTGCTGAGCACATTTTAAGGTGCTGGGAAATGTTTTCTCATATGAGCTGGAAATGCCTCTCTATATGAAATAATTCTGGGGCTAGCCTGCCAAATTTTTAGAGAAACTTCCCTGTCTGACCATCCAGGAGCCACTCTGTCAGACATACTCCCACCACTCCAGACTTTCCCTCCTGGTACCAAAGTCCCTTTGCAGCAGGYRGCCCCAGTGAACCCCAYRGGTGCCCCTCTTGGCTCCCTGCACATCTCACACTCACACAGYCAGACAAGGCTTGGCTCAGCCCTGAGTTTTCCCCAGCAGAGTCTCAGATGTCTGGATGCTTAGAGGAATTTAATCGTGCTGCAGTGACATAAAACCAGCTCGAGCTGATGCCTCTGGGGAGGGACTCCAACAAAGGAATCCCCAGGTTTTGTACCCTCAGTGCCTGTGATAGTTTGGGGTCTTCCTGCAGAGTCCTTGGCTCCTGCTGTGTCTGAGTGTCCGGTCACCTGCCCTGTGCCACAGGTCCCTGTGCCCTTTGCTGTGCARAGGGTCAGCACCAGGTCACAGTCCCTTGTCTGGGGCTCCCACCATGTCCCCCATCCAGGCACAACCTGCAGCTCCCACTGCAGCTGCACACCCAGCACCTGCTCTCAGTGTATTCCTAACAAAACGTCCTCATAGTAGAATATAAAAGCAGATTATGTGTTCTATTACATGTCAAAGGAAAAATAAACCAAAGTTGAATCAATTGGTTTTAGTTTTTAGAGTGCTGTGGTGGAAGGTGGTCAGTGATAATTTCTGTCTGGCTACAAATGTTTATGAATTCTCTCTGCAGTGCAAGTCTCCAGACAGTGGCTGTGGATAAGTATGGATTATCTAWATCCTTAGCTGAAAGGGAAAGACACTACAGATTGAGGGGGTTTCTTCATATGTAGGTAAACTTCTTGCTGTAAAAAAATGTCTCAAGACACTCTTCTGCTGTCGGTCCCCACAATGAGCCCAAGAAAAGCAAAGCAGAAAGCAGGATGTAGGGATAGCTGGTGAACTACAGGGGTTAAGGAAAACAGAATTCCAAGGTACCTATACCTTCACTCTCAGAATGTTGCCAAAAGAACTTAGGATTGTTTCAGTGGAGTAGATAACAAGTAAATCCCTCACCACTTTATCAAGGTAGCCAGGGATCAGGAAACTSCCTTTGGCCCTTCATGGCCACGAGCTGCCACAAGCTTTTATCCAACAGCACCCAGGTGTTAAATGAGGGAGAAACAAGGCTGGTCTCATTAAAACCCTCTTGTTCTTATGCAGGGGTCCTATCATGATAGCTAATGACAAGGTACACAGGAATCAGCACATCTGTGCTTGTCTCACACRCACAGATCCTGCCTTAAATGTAGATGTCACTGGAAGATGCTTTTACATTCCTCACATTTAAAAGGCATAATTCAGCAATTATTTAAAAATTCAGATGCTAGGCATGTTATTAGACATACTAAGAAACAACATAAGCAAAGCAAGGTTTTGCAGAATCAGTATCTTTTCAAGATGAACAAACATATTCTAACCCATGGACTCAGAACTGACAGACAGTCCAAAGCTACAGACAAGAAAAATCCTATGGTTTTGGTCTTCACAGCATTTTAAAGTATCCACCATTTAGAAGCATTTCCATATTTCAGCTGAGAAAAGGACAATAAAAACAGACCTTTTCCCCAGMTATTGCATTGAATTTATCAGACTTTTGAAATACACACTTCTATGGAAGATGAAAATGCATCATATATGGCATTTCTGAGTTTAAGCATACTCTGGTTGTCCTCGAACAATTTTCAGTCCATTTTGTTTGGCAATTAAGCTATTTGAAGCAAGAGATTTCATGGCCTGCAAAGCCATTTGAAGAGTGGCTAGGAAGTTTCTGATTTGCAGTGTGTTGCTCACATGGGACAGATTGTATAAAAAGATCTAGATGAACYTGTAGAAAAACACTTAACAGTGGATGATGCCACAGGAGCTTATTTAGTAATAGACATTGCCAAAAAATCGGCAAGGGCAGAAGACTCACAATGAAGACAACCTTGGGAAATCAATTTGGGCTACTGATGAAGAGGCATTATAATCATCCTGCTGAGCCAAGGCAGATCTCCAGCTAATTWACTGTAGTCAGAAACAGATCCTTTAAAAGCAGTATCAGAAACAGAGAAAAGTCCAAAGTGATCCTTCCCCTGGCATGCTGCTGTAATTTCGGGCAATCACTATCTCCCCAATCCRAAAGGTCAGTTGTGTTCAACAGCTGGGGAGGTGTATGGGGAAGCATTATTCATCATGTGTTGAGATATGACAAATAGTCATCCAATGACTAAAGAAGACACAGAATTTTTATCAGGAAGCAGTTTAAAAAAATGAGAAAGTGCATTTTTGCATTGTATTTATTTAAATTGGGAAAATCACAGGCATAGGTTGTTTGGAGGCTAAAATCAGAAATAAGATCAAAAGCAACTAGAAATTGTCCATGTCATTCATTAAATTATAGCTTTCTTTTGCATCATCTCATTTCATCTCCTCTTCCCTCTGAAGCATTTCATGGAAACAATTTCAGTTTTGCCATTTACCCTCTGGGATGATCAGAGCTGCACATAAATTCAAGATATGGCCATAGAGACAGTACATGAATCTCCACTGTTTTCAATTCCCATTCTCAGAAGTTTTAACACTTTGTCTGTTTGACCAATTTCAAGATTGTATTTTCAGATAAGTCCCTTCATTTTACATGTTTCTTTCCCCCACTTTGAACTTGGGTGCATACACCATTAAAATAAAGCAAACCCATGCCCAACCACCACATCTGTTAGGAAAATTGAAAAAAAAAAAAAAAAGAAAAAAAGAAAACCAAAGTAGTTTTAGGATTCCACTCTAAAATTTAATTTAAAACTGAAGATGTAAAATATTCAAGATAAACAGCCAGTTTGCTATACTTTGAATACGGCTTCCAGATGTGAGAAGCTATAGTCAAAGGAACGTGTGCTTTCTGAATTTTTTTTTAGTATCAGATAATGTTTCTTTGAACTAGACAGGGTTCACAATCTTTTCCTTTTAATAAAGATCCGTTACTATTTATTCCATCTGCCATGGCAAATCTGGTCTTCTGACTTGTACTATGGCAAGTACTTGTGACCCTGATATAAAATAGGTTTTGCTTCCAATTTTTCTAAGCCCACATGTGACTCCATAGAAGGTATAAAAACAACAACCATTATACTAATAAACTAACAATGCAGATATATATAAATTAACTTCTGTGAAAAGCTCATTAGTTTTCCAATTTAAAAAAAAAAAACAAACCTCTTCATAATTCCTCACAAATAAATATTAATCCATTCCCATCAGTGAAAAACTTAGAAATCCTAAATTTATGGTATATTACATAATGATACTATTTTGAAGCACTAACTTTCATACTACTTCAAACATTGAGGATAAATGTGATTTTCTTAACTGTGTCCCCTATGAAACTTCAGTTAGAAAGCACATGCTTTTTTTTTTTAGCACATCCAGTCCAGTGCTAAACTCGCATCTGGTCTCATATGGACTCTGCATCCTGCTTTATATAGGATCAGGTCCTTTGAACTGTGTAAGAAYAAGCTGATGGCATCCCAGATTGCAGAGCCTGTTCTTTTACTGACAGCAATGTACAACTAACAAATTGAGCTGCCCAYGGGTAGAAGGATCCACATATCAATCCCTTGAGAGGTCAGACCTACAGGAGCATAGACATTCTCAGTGTTAAAGCCAAGAGAGACAATACAAACTCCAGAAAAAAATCCACCACCACCTCCACAAGACCTGTTAATGACAGCAACTCTGAGACCTGACACGCCTGAACAMTGCACTTTTAATCCAAGATTTTAGGTGATTTGAAACCAGACAAAATAACATGAAGAAAAATAATAACATTAAATGGAAGAGTAATTAGAAAAAGTTCTGAAACATTTTTTAGTAATTTGTACATTTGAAATTATTTTACCTTTTCTTCCAATGCCATTGCTGTTCTGTATCATTTCCCATTCCTCTCCTACAAAGATTTTAATTTAATAGTCACAGCCCTTCATCTTCATTTATCTTGACTGACAGGTGTTCATAGTGTTATTAATTGTTCCATGTCCTGCTAAAACAACAGTAAGAAAACAGTCTTCAAGAGAACAAAAAACAAAACAAACCCAAAAGATTCTGATCATCAATTAATAAAGAGAAGTACTTTATACACTGTAGCACCAGAAGTCCATGCTCAATAAGGCTTAAAAGCAGAAGAGAACATGAAGCAGTAGAGCCTAGAAGAGCTTAATGAAAGTATAACTCATTGCAGTTCTCAAGACCATGAAAAGGTGAAGGATTTGATACAGAAGAATCTACATAGTTGGAAAAGAAAGAAGTTTTTTTTGCTGAACAAAAATAACTCTGATTTCCTGGTAGGAGTAAGTTGATTCTGTGTTAGAGAAAACATTGCCATTGGGGTAGCATGAGATAAAAGGCTAATATCAACATTTAGCATGTTTTCACTGTATCAGCTGTCAGAAAATGTTGCCATGTGAAAGYAGTCCAAATGGAAAATGATAGGTGAGCAGGAACATTTCTATCAGGAATCACAGCTATAGAAGACAGATGCAGAGCCAAGATAGCACAGGCCTCACAGACAGGACGAAGTGAGAGCTGAGGATATCCAGTTAACTAATTACTGACTGCYAAAAATTAAAAGAGGGTAAAGCGAGTTTCTTGCTGACAGCAAGTTCATCCCAAATCGTTTTTCATACCACAGAGGAGTCATGAGCAGGACAGGGACCACACCTGAGCCCTTTCTGCAAGAAGCTGAACAATGCTTAAAGCAAATAAACTTGGCATTGGAGAATCTCTTTAGCCCTTCTAGGGAAGCTGAGGAGGCACCATAGAYGAGCCATATTGTCTCAGTATGAAATATTGGGGATACTTCTACAACTTGCACCTGCTTGGGACTATTTACTCATTAACTTTTTTCTCCTCAGAGTTCCACCAAAACACAAGATTTAAACACGCTGTTAAACCATCTACCAGATTCATTGTGAACGCTGACATAAACAGAGTCTTTCTGTCTCAGAGCTCAGGTGCTTTCCACCTGCACACTGGTTGGATTGTTACTGCGATGCACATGCTTTGGTGGGGTGTTCAACCCCTGGGATGCACTGGAGATGTCCCACACCAGCCCGTGTGACCAACACCAGGCAATGTGTCCCACACCGGTCAGTGAGTCCCGCTCCAGTCCATGTGTCCCACACCGAACACCGCGGTCACCACAACGGCCTTTCTCCAAAGCCCCTCAAAGCGGTGCACCAGCCCGGGGTAAGGAGGGGAACTCAGCCCCCACACCCCCACACACAGCCACCCCCGGGCTCCCACTGCTGCCTCCCTGCCGCCCCACGGCCCAGCTCCTACCTGCCGGCCGGGCCGGGCCGCTGGGCCGCGGGGMGAACGGGAGGGCGGCGCGGAGGAAGCGAGAGCGGCCGCCCGTCGCCCGGCAACGCCGCGGAGCCGGCACCGGGAGCGGCCCAGCCACCCGCCCAGCCAGCCGCCCAGCCATCCATCCGCCCAGCCAGCCGCCCAGCCAGCCGCCCAGCCATCCACCCGCCCAGCCAGCCGCCCGCCACGGAACGGGGCTGGAGAGTGCCCCGGCACCAAGGGTGCAGGGGGAAAAGGGGAGGCAAACAGCGGGAGCAAATGGGGGGAGCAGAGGAGGGCACGGCATCGAGGAAAGGAACCGGACGGGGAAGGCGGCAGGACCCTGTGTGGGATTTGGGCCACACGGCTGAAGAAGGGGTTGGGATTATCTGTTTCAAAACCTTTGCTGGCCGATGAAAAGCTAATGACATCATTATTCACAGGGGTGATCTTTTTGAATAAAKACCAAAAACTACAACTTGTGGTGGGTAACAAGGCTGGTTTCACCAAATAATTTGGATTTTTAAAAGGAGCTTAAAAACCAATCAGATAAAAACTTTAAATTTCCAGAGTTGTCAAAAGATTAGACATGWGAGAATGAAGTTTATCATCATCTGGATCCAACAGATGTGATTGAACTTTTGTTGGTGACATGATCGAACATCTCAGCTGGTGCAAGAATGCAATTCTAGTACAGCTCTTACCATTCTCACTCACAATTAGAAGTCTACATTTCCACATTTCGATGTAGGATTAATAAATCAGGCATCTAGGGAAATGTGATTATACCCTCAGTTGTCTACATGAAAGCCTACTTTTTCAGGGATTTACACTCAGGATGGTACGCAGTGTTTTCTCGGGAGCAGCCCTTAGCAGCGTTTCTCTTGGAGGCAGAAAGGCAAGAGGTCTGGAGGGAAGACATAGAGTCCTGCTTGCCGTATAGAACAGGCTGGGGTTTTAACTGCTCTGCTTGCATGCACTCACCCCCTCACACCTCCAATATATACCATGCCTTTGTGAGGATGTGGGAGAGCAGCAGCTGCTGCTGGATTGCATCAGCATTTCCTCTGCAACTATATTCAATGTACTCTAGGGTTTGGAAAACACTTAGACCAGAGGTCAGGAAATGTGTTGACTCCCCTCTTGCAGGTTCTGATGGACAATTAACAGCAGAGAAATTCACCAGGGGCCTGATTTTCCAAGGTGATGAGCGCACTCAGCTCCACCCGGTGTCATTGCAATCCGGCTGCCCTTCTTCACAGGAAGGAAGGCAATGGGCCTTGACGTGCTCCAGGAAGGTAGTGTGATTCAGTGAAAACAATACTGAGTCAAGCATCTGCCCCTGGAATTTTGTTTCTAATTCTGCCATTTTTTTCCCCAGGTAACTAGCTCAAATCACCTTGACTCAGTTTCCAAACACACGCCTTTTTGGAGCACACTTCCCAAAGATTATCTGTGGAGTACATATATTGTGTGTGCGCACATCTGCATGGTGCTTTTCTTTTTTTCCTTGTTTTGCTGGAAATAATCTACTTATGGCAAACGCAGTCTGAGCTATTTGAAACCACCTGAAGAAATATATCTTTCCATCAYTGATGAAGAGAAAATTCTGGCATACTTTCAGGGTAGATACAGAAACTTTATGTCTCTTTATTCAGCGTTACTGTAATTGTGCTGGCACCATTCCCAGAGCTGAGCTAAGGTCAGTGAGAAATCTGTAAATTAATAATTGTGGAGCTGATGCGATCTCTATCCAGGAACCACGCTGTACATTCATGAAGCTTTATAGTAAAGAAAGTTATGTTTCAGTTTATCCAAGCAAGTTTCAGAATCTTAATATTGACGATTAACATATCTTGGACCTACTTGGAGACAGTAGGCCTGATTCTGATCTCACCTTTACAGGAACTCCACAAAATGTTTTACTCTGGATTAATTACATTGGTGCTACCCGAATGAACAGGTACTGAAAACAGGTATCTGAAAACTAAACCTAGATAAACATGCTTTTCCTTTGGAAGTCTTATCTTGCAAAAAAGAGACTTGTCTGTTCTGGCTTTATTCAGTCACAAGCAACATCCAGTCAACCCAGCCTCTAATTACTATTCTTGATCAATAGATAATCACTGTTGCTACTTGCATTATTAACATTTAGGAATTTCATTGTACTACAACTCAGAAACACAGAACCAGAAGGGCATTTTTGGTCAGAGAAAAGTATTCTGCTATTGCACATAACCACATCAGTGTAATTTAGATATGTATCAGTGTATTCCTCCTTCTGAAAGACTGGTTCAAAGTTTCTCTCTGAAGAYAGTTCCTCTTGCAGCATGATGCCTCACCCTCATTAGCCAGCTCTGTAATCATCTTTKTTCTTGTGACAATCCCTTTTCTAGYACAACTACCAGTTTCATAGAATCATGGAGTAGTTTGAGTTTTAAAGTTCGTCTGGTTCAAGTAGGTAATACAGAATAAGGATATTCATCCCCATTTTATATGAAAAGATAAAAATCAAAATGAATCTGAGATTAAGTGGAGAATTCATACTATGGTACTGCCACCGCCATCCAGACTGCAGTTCTGCTAGAAAATGCTCCCATCTTCTTATATTGCGTGACAAGCAGAACACTGAYAACTTTCGTAATTCTTCTATTGGTTAAGAACAGTGCTGTTACTGTGGCATCCCACAAAAAATCAGCTCAGGTCTGCAGAAACAGCTTTGAAGTCTCAACTGTGGCATTAACCTCATGATTTCACGTGACTGAAGTCACTGTGTTCAGGAGATGATGTAAGAACACTTTTGACCACAGCAGGTGYTTAGGAGCTCATCCTCAGAAGCAATGAATGAGGCTGAGAGGGAAAAACAACTGATCCAAAGATCCGGAGGATGACAGCAGTCTGCAAACTGAATTTATTTTGCTGTCACTGCACCTGGCATGAAAAGAAAGGGCAATGAGAGAATCCAGTTAATAAAACATCTTCTCTGATTCAATGAGTCTGAGCATTTGTTTTTGCTCCTTTTCATAGGCTTATGTGAATTCATACACTGCAATCAGAAAGGAAAGCTTCGTCAGGAAACACATGGCAYTATGTACAAAGCTGTATCTTCTCAAACTGAACTAGACCTGAAAAAATGTTTGATAAGAGTTTTTATAGAGTATTTTAACTCACACTGAAAGATGGGCATTCACAGTTTTATGTTGCCATTGCTCCTATGAACAAGTAAACCAAACTACTGATGTCACCAAAGCACAGAAACCGTGTGTGGCATTTGAGGGTGACCATGCACTTCTGAGGTCCTGAGTGACAGAATCTGTCTCCTCTCACTGCTGCATGGTCACTCAAGGAAAGTGAACACCCTCCTTGGCTTGGTAGATTTTTGGGGTACTAGAAGGCAATAACAACAGCAAATGGCACCTTGTCATGGTGCAGGGTCTCCTAGAGAAAAGGTAAGCCTAAGATAGGCTTCAATTGTGTTGGGATATCTCATTTAAGCTACCCTGATTCAGCTCTGTTGGGAGGGAAGAACTCTAGTGGAATCCCACTTACTTTCAAGCAATAGCTGRTGTAGATACCACACCAGAGGTCTCTTTCCTTCCTTTGTACTATTGCTTTAGAAAAGCAGATTCTGGTTCACAACCAAGTGATTCTACTCGGAAGCAGTTGCATTATGTGCAGTCAAGATGATTGATTGGGATGAAATACATGGGCTAGCAAAGGTGAGATAGGGCACTGTATTAATATTTGAGCCACTGAGCCAGAATTTCCTCATTCCAGAAGGGCTTATTTCCTATTTCTGCCTTAATTTTAATGAAAAGTTATAAATAAATAAATAAATAAATAAATAAATAAATAAATAAATAAATGTAATCTTTTTCTCCCTTCCCATTTTTACAGGAATAATGAAACAAAAGCTTCTTATCAGAAAAAAAAACCAAACCTGAGAGCCAGAAAAGTATGCTTATACTCCCTTGTTTATATAATCCCTGACTCAAGATGAATTAATGGTAACTTGAAATGCCTGTGTATAAATTATTATTGTTTTGTGCCTCTGTTCAAGGCCCTTTACCTTTCTCAGTTTCTTTTGAGTCAAACTATTTCCTGGTTTTGGAAAGCTCATGGATGCTGGCTGCACATATCTGCTTTTCCAGGGTATGGTATCCTGTCTCACCATATGAGACAAGTCCAAAGCTTCTCTGCAGCTGCCAGATGGTAATTTTTACTAAAGAATTGGTAGGTACAAATCCCTACATTGTTATAATTGTAGTACCACCATAAGGTTTCATTCAGTTTAGGGGCATCATCATGCTTGGTGTTGAAGGAATCCTCTGCAAGAGAAGGTCTTGCTGAGAGGCCTTAAGAATGGCAGGCTTAAAATCAAAACATAGAAGGAAGAGCACTGGCTGTGGGATTAATGCCCCTGGGACTCAGAAGGTCTCTTGCTGATTATATKTATAATCCACACCTGGACCACATTGTTGGTGGTCCTAGCATTTCTTCTGGGATGAATTCCGTGGTCAGTGACTGAGTTACAACTTTGTTTTCAACATTAAACTAAGAGGAAAATGAATTGATGTTGGAAAGGAGTTAAGGTCAATGACTCTTTCTCCATAGTTTTTCAGAAGCAATACTTGTTCTTTGTCATCACTTGCTGCAGTGTTGCTGCTGTGGCGTCACTACGTTTTTTAGGTTTGTTTTTCCAAGCAGGATTTAGCTGTGAAATCCATCCAGTTGTCTTCAGACAGGGGAACCAGCAGCTTTCCAATGTGTACTTGCTTTTTGTGCCATTGCAAAGCCACTACAAAATCAGAAAGAGGTTGTTATTGTCACTTCCCATCAGTGTAAGTGACATTGTATGATGTGAAGCAGTGGAGAAATTGGGGCTTTAAAAAATTTTAATCAGGTCAAAGCACCAGTTGCATGCCATTACACCACTAGTTTGCAYACACTTTGCACAGTTCAAAGCTTACTCTGAATGCAACTCATGTACACCAAGGCTTTCAGCCATCTCAGCAACAGCACCACTGTGAGCAGCCTCACTACAGGCAGCAGCTCTGGCAAAAGTCCTCAACAAATCCCTGTCCGTGGCTGGAGTTCAGTCTGCAGTTGTGGAGGGAGATCAGCAGGTTGATCAAAGGGGTCAGGCAGTTCTGCAGGCTGGAACAAACACTGCACACCCTGTCCATCCCTGTGCACACCCACGTAATCCTAGGGCCAGCATCTGTAGTCTGGAAGAAATGGCTACCTGTCTTAACATTCTAAGAGCCAAAGTGCCCCTTCTGCCTCAAGTACCTTGCCCATTCCCAGGGGTGTTTCTGTTCCACAGTCTACAAGGTGATTCTGGCTCAGCATCAGTGAATGAACTGACCAAAGGCAAAAATGTCCTCTCTGTCAAAGGCACCCTTGACCCTACACACCTGCTTCTGCTGCAGGCAGCCTGGAGTTGAGTTCAGCAAATACTATACAGGAATGAAAGTGATCCAACACCTCACTATACTGTACCGGGATTTTCCCTAGAATTTAAGGAGTTCAAGTTGCCTTTTCTATGGACAGCCTCTTTGGAAAGCCTTGGGATTCATCTGTATTTGGGTCGTTGCCATGCATAACTTCCTCTAGACTACTAGAAGGAGTCCTGTCCTCAGAGTGAAGGATGTTTCTYTGCCCCTGAAATGACAGGAGAGACCTGATTTCCAGACACTCTTTACAGCCCTGGCTCTGATTTTGCACAATGTGTGCTTAGAAAAAGGACTGTGTACTTACATTCCAGCAGCTAAGTTAGATTAGTGATGAGAAAAGATGGATTACAGGTATGCTTCTGTATGTTTTATGCACTGTCTAGAAGTTTCAGTAAAATTCAGCTTCATTACTCAGCATACTGGCTGAGACCCAGACAGATGCTCAGGTAGTGTTTCCAAGTATTGAAAACCATAAAACACATCCCAGTCCACACAAATCTCCCACCTACCTAAAACGCCTTGCTTGACAATTTGTTTTCAAGGCTGGATCTGTCAGCAGCTCCACTGGCTGGTGACAGCACATTGCAGTGAACATGGAATGTAGTCTTCTGCAGGGGACTCCAGTCRTGCTTGTAGGCCAGCTCTTTCGCCACAAAAACCTGCACTTTATCACTGAATGCTCTGCACTTTTTGCTAAGCACTCCATCCTCTTTTCTTGAAACACACTAGAAGAGAGCCTGGGTTAATCCTTATAGACGTTTCATAGAATCTCTTATGCCTGAGTGGGGTGGTGGGCATTGGGCTGAGCAAATCCCTTCAGAAGACAGAAATTCAGAATGGGAATCCTCCCATGTCCACAAACTACTGTTATCTGTAGGAGTCAGGATGCTGCTGTAGGGCTGTGACTCACCTTCATTCACTTCCTACACAGTCTGAGCAAACACCTTTCATTCCCAGACTTGCCCACCATTGTTAGCAATAGAGATGGACTTTCAACAAAGTGAAATATGTGTCCCCCAAGAAGTCCCGACACATCACCACTGTGATGTCAGAACCTGTTTCTCGGAATACACTCAAGCCTCCCCTGTCCTGCCCTACAATGGCCATTTCCTATGCCGTGCTGTGGATGTACTAACACAGGGATGTTCATAACAGACCATTCCAAGTAATCTTGTGTACCAAACACTGGCAGCTGGCTAATATCTAAGTTATCAGTTGATTCCTCCCTGCAGTAGCAGATCAGGTTACAAGTTGAGCTGGTGTTAAAAATACATTTCCTCTCCTTCTCCTTAAAAGCCAGTGGAAACACAAGTGTCTAGCACACAACTAACTATTCATTGTTTGCTGGTTAACTCCTGGTTTGTGGCATCAGATTTTCCAGGCATAGATGACAACTTCCTTTTCCACAGAACTGGGCAGCTGGACRTATGCCTACAGCTGTTTGCATAGGTCACTTCTTTTTTCTTTGAGATATTTTCCTCACAACACACATAGACCTTGGAAACCTGGACAGTGAAATACAGAGACCTGGGGGGTGTGGGGGGAAGGGGAGGGAAATAAATAACCACACCAAGGGTGTGATCTCAAACCTATTGAAGTTAAAGGAAGTGATTTCAACATGCACCATCTAGTCTGCAAAGAGGTGCCAAACTCCAAGGTACTGGGCTYTCCAAAACCTCCACAAAGTCCATATGTATAAATTGGTGTTATGTTGATGACAACCRTTGTGATAACTCCTGGTCAGTAATTATTAAAATAAAATCCTTGTTCCAGCAGCACACTTGGCTGCAGCAAGAGCTGTAGGTAGTACCAGGGACTAGGGCTAATAACAAAGCTCTGTCTGGATGRAGAGAGAAAGGAGAAACAATAAATAAAAAGCAGGAATTAGGCTGAGGAATATTTCYACCATGGTTCCAGAAATATCACAGTAAGAAAAGATCTTAGAGAAGGAATTGTCTCCAATTTGACACATAGCAATWTCTGAGTACTTATCATCCAGCAAATTTGTAACACTGTTTATGAAGGAACTTTATATGATTTTTCCTGCTCAGCACAATAATTGCTTAAGCCCAACAATTTAAAACACCTCTGCACAAGGAGATGAGCAGGGGACTCAGGACAAACATGCAGGCCTCAGCTTGGCCCTTGGATACGTGCTGTCATATCACAGTACAGTTGTGAAATCAACAGCTGTAATATGCTTCTGGGAAAAAGCACKCCAGCCAGAGGGCAGGTCTGCTTGCACAGTCACTGCACCTGGCATTACAGACTATGCTGCCATTCAGACCATCTAYAGGTACCAACCATCTACAAATGGAGCAGCTCAAGGAGCTGGGATGTCCCTCACGATGGGCTCAGGATGGAACGTGCTGCTTGCTGCTGTACTGAAGCCAGCTGAATGATGTCTCAGAATAAGATGCAATTTCTGTGTCAACAATGGGATCGTTAATATGAGTATCTGCAGGCTTCAGACCAAATCCCTTTCTTGGAATGATGCAAAGGGAGTTAAGGGGGTATTTTTTGTTGAGCCAAAAGCTGAGCTCCCCTGCTCCAGACTGCAGCACAGTGGTAAGTGTGTGCGGACAGACATGACTTTGCTCTTTAAACCTGCCTGGCTCCTTGCCCAAGCTTCAAATGCAGCCTGTGAGGATTTGACTCCAGACAATTTGATGGATACTGTGTGGGTGCTGGAGGCAAGAGAAGCCAAAAAAATGAACTATCTGTCTGTCAGTTGCTCTATTTCCTGAGATATTTAACACAAATCMTTCACTTCTGTAAATATACTCTGCATGCTGCTATAAGTAGGGTGTGGTTCTGTCATACTGGGAGAAGAGGGTGCAATACATAAACCAAAACTGGAGAGTGTTTCATCTACAGACATCATTCCTTACAAGTGGTAATAACATCCGTGTGACAAATTAATTTATTTCTGCGAACAAATCATAAATTACATGTCAGCACAGTAATCCCCATTCATCCCATTCTTTGACCTCCTCTGCAATATGCCTATTGAGTCTTTCCTACCTGCCCTGCTTTTAACTTTATCAAGTGCTTGAAGCCCTCTGAATTYTGATCATTGTTTGCCAACAACTGCAGTGATTAAACCAAAGCCTGAACCATCCCCATTATTAAAAMCTCACTACTTGCCTTTTCTGCAAATCCCATTTCAATAGCATTCCTCTCCTCTTCCCCCTTGTCTGGCTCTGATYGAAAAAAATAATGCAGAACCATTTCCCAGGGTTAATTTTTAATAGTGTCCTCACTGCTGCAGCAGATGAAGTCATTTATTATCCAGCAGGCAGCATGCTAACATACTAGGCAATGGCAAATGCTGCAGGAGGTGACTCAGGCATAAGCAATCAGGCAGAGTTGTGCATTCCCACCTGCTGGATGGCTCAGCACAAAGAGCCGAGCACGGCATTTTAGTTTACCCTAACACTTGCRTCTTCATCTGAGGGACACCTGGATTCCAGCCATGCAGCCAGTGAGGTTTATTTGCTTCAGAGTCACGTGCAAAGCATGTACATAAACAGAGGCTGTGTGGCCAGCCCTCCCTCCGCCGGGGCAGCCTTATCCTCTAAGAAAGGCAGTCATCCCTGCTGCAGGAACGTGTCAGCCCAGGCAGTTTGGCCCTAAATAACACTTGGTGATCTCAGGCAGACTGGAGCTCAGCCTACCCACCTGTAAAACAGGTTTAATTGTAGTTGGCTTTTTTAATAGAAAAGCTGTGAGGATTACTTCATGTCTGAGATCTCTAGATGAGAATTGCTTAGTGGCAGAGAGCATTTAAAAGAACAGCTCAAAATTATGGCCAGAGCAGGCTGGCAGCCCAGTGAGCAGGTAGAAATGACTACAGAAGCTGCACAGTTCTTGTCTCATTACCCAAGAGCCTYAGAAAGTCTGGGATGCAGATGATTCACAAACCAGAAAGTGCTTTTGAATTACTTATTAAGTAGGATTCATGATGCTTTTACTGCTCTGGGATGCACAAGGTTGGGCTGCAGAATCCCTTTTGCCATCTCCTCAGAGTGAAATGTGGTGGTAACATAGGGTTCACTCACCCATGTATCTATCACAGTTGTATTTTTGCTACCACAGAGTAGACCAAAGGCCACTAAGAAGTGCGTGAATCTTCCCTGTATCTGCAGTAGGCTTTGGATCAGWCCTCAGTAAGCCAACAAGAACGTGTGGCTAAACATGCTACGACAGGTTCATTGGCATSTGCTGAGCACTGCAGGAGAGCTGGTCTGAATGCACTCCTGAAAACCAGGAAGATCTTGGCTAAGGAGGCAGTAGCTTCCTGCTTGGCCCTCACTGGAGCACACTGGGGCTGCTTAAATGGTGAAACAGAACAGCTCTGAACCCATTAACTCCYCTGTGCACTACCCCAGAGAAGCCAGAGGGAGAGTATTGTTTTACTCTTAATTCACTTTGTGATCATGTAAGGCCCCCAAATCCCACTGCCAGTAAGCTCCAATGATTAAACAGCTCACTGAAGGGAAACTACAGCTAACACCTTCTACCCCATCAAAGCACATTGCTAATGAGAACTGGGAAATTGCTTAGTGCTTATACAACATCTGTAGATTAACATAAGCTTACCCATGTAATCATAGTCAATGGCTGAAATTCCATCAATCACTTGGATTCATGTAACATTTGTGATCAGTGTTTTGGTACATTAACCCCAGTATTTTCCCAGCTGAAGACTGCTGACTGAAAGTGGGAAACGCAAAGGTCTCAAACCAGTGAAGAAATTTGCAATTTGTTGGGCATCTCAGCTTAGGAATCTTGCAGGGGGTCTGATTTCTGAAATGTTTAGCATTGGATTGGCCCCCTGAAAGCCCTCAGAGAGTATCTGGGTTATTTGCATACACACACACACAGAGAGAGAGAGAGAGAGAGAGAATGAGAGAGAGTCACACCACTGCTGAGCACATGAACATTTGCCTGAAAAGTCACCTAGAAACATGCAGGCAGCAGTCCTGTGACTGTTGATCCTCTCCTGCTTTTCACCTTCTCTGATGGAAAAGCAGCAGAAGGAAGGGGGTGACCAAACTGCAGACAAAGCCCAAGATACTGTGGTCAACTTTATTGCTTCAATGTGGGAAAGTTCCATAAAAAGGAAAGRGGTAACTGCCAGCAAGAAAAGAATMTGTATGAAATATGTGTAGAAATACCCTGGAGAGGTTAACTATGTCATGTCTGCAACTGAAGGGATGATTTCCAGCCCTGTGCTGCTCTTGAAGGCATTTGTGTGGGAGGACTATGCCCTCACCTTTAYTAGGGATCTCTCAGGACAGCTTAGACAGGATAGTGACACAGGAGCACAGCCGAACTGCCAAGGAGACCTTCCTGGATCTCACTTGATGTACCACCATAAGCTCCCAGGGAGCTCTGTAACTCAGGATCTCTAGCTCTAACAACGAGCAGCTGTAGTGCAGGAGAGTGTCTACGTTTGCTATAAATAACATGAAGGCTGAGGTCACCTATGGACTTGGTTACTGCAGCAGCACGTATTTTAGGTAATCACAGAAAGGGATGAAAGGGAATCYCGGAACACTGCACAAGAGCATCAGGAAGAGGGTGCCACGGAGGAAAACAGCTGTCTATAATGGAAAGGGACCAGATAAGCAAACTTTACTAGGGTTGGGTAGGAGGGTCAAGAGCACTAAGAAGCAGGGAAGGCTGGATTCCATCCTCCTCTCCAATCTACAGGATTATTTTATTTTATGCAGGAACTGCTTCACATCAGCTTTGCTTGCTTGCATAGATAGGAACCGAGGCTCAGGGCTCCTCCTTACAGTAGAAGGAACACCAGGATTTGGTGAGGGACTTAAGAGAAGAGAAAAAAATGGCTCAGCAYCTTGAACTTGATGCTGAGAAGGAGGGATACATGGCAGGGATGGAGACAATGTGTGGCCAGTATATTAAAAAACAGTGAAAGGAAAAGGAACCAGTAGTTTWACTGGATAAACACAAATGTCTTTAATTCTATCTGGTTCTACCACGTGTGCATATCTGAATCATGCTGTGCAACACTGCTTTGAAATTTCTGCAAGAAACAGATGTAGTTAGCAATTGTTCTTTGATGCTGAGGGGAAGAAAATCAGCATTAGCTGATGAAGAAGAAGACTATTTTAAAAAGAATACCAAGAATCTTAGTGTCTTCTCCAGGAGAACATGTGGGATTGTCTGAGATTTCAGTACAAACTCATCTGGTACAGAGAGGCCTTGAACTACACAGATAAATCTGTTGCACATCAGTGAATGCAGAAATGATATAGAGCACAAGACATCCCTTAGTAACTCAACCCGCTTCCACTCTGGGAATCTGTCTCCTGCCAGAAAAAGTGACAGATGACCCAGAGCATGGTAAGTGATCCAAACTGTCCAATAAAAAAAACCTGGTAGCATATCAGTTGCAAAGTGTTCAAACTTTTGTGTAGAGTTTGAAAAAGAAAATCATGTGGAGACTAAATATCACAAAGGCTTCTTAACAAAAATAAGGCTTCCAGCTTCCAAAGATCTGAGTTTTTGCTGCATGAAGACAAAGGCAACAGCTCTCTCTCAGAGTGCAGTGGTCTGAAGATCAGGTTCCGAGGGAATGATTGACATTCCATTCAAGCTGACAGCTAACAAAAGCTCCTGTACATATGCCAGCAAACCACTGCCAGGAAAATCAGTGTGGCTCCCAACTTTCAGATTTCTGCATTACCAGGCCTCCTACCCTATGTGACCCTTGCTGATCTACACTGGCAGGCTCAGCAGAGTGGAAGGAGACACAGGACCTCACCAACCCTGGCAACTTTTGGTGAGGTAGGAGCACTTCATGAAAGAATCAGTGTCATTTCTAAGTGACTCGGGCTCCAGACTCACCACGTGATCAGCTACAGCTCCCTGAAAAAAGCACTAACAGTTAAAAAGAACATTTGTTGAAGGCTTAAGCAAACACCCACAGGAACAAACGGGACACTGCAGAGGGCAGTGTGCTTCAGATCAGACTGAAATTAGCAGGCAGTTGTAGAAAGCCACACTGTTTATAAATACTCAGAGATCAAACCTGTATCTCATCTCTCCCCCCACTCACCCCACACAGCAAGATCTGAAGCCCAACCATCCCATCATCCACTTAGGTGAGGACCTYATGTTATCAGCTCTTGCACACCACATCTAGGGAGATGTGATAGTTGTTCATTCCCAGTGTCTCTACAAGAAGGCTGACCAGTTTTTGAATTATCTTTTGTGTGTGTGCTTGTGTGTGTTTGGACTGTGGGGTTTTTAATAGTAAAAAATCAGAATCAGCAGCTGTCTGTATTTTTAAACTATGGAACATAGATCTCCATCYACTTCCAAGYTCTGATTACAAAACCTTCCATTTCYGTGATWCCAGARCATCTTTCTCTGCAAGTTTCTAGTYTCTCTTCAAAACTGATYGAATCCAAMAGTTAGCAAAATTTATTTCAGTCAACAGGAATCTTTCCTCTTTTTAGCTTTAGTAAAGCTTGGACCAGACACCTGACAAGATGCTGCCTTGCTTATTTCAGAAAGGAAAACCGTGACAAGAAAGATCCTGTCCTGGATTAGATAACCCTCCAGAACTGACCGTTTTGCTCTGCCCACCCAGATTCTTCTGTAACATTTCAAGTTTAGTTAAAAAAAAGCCTGAGCACTCTTATTTAGTATAATTTAATCCCATATTAATGCAAATAATAATGCCATTATTTTGGGGATTAAAAACTAAGTGGTCCCATTCACTGGCTGGGTCACGTGAAGCAATGTCACGTCTTTGGAGGCGATAAAGAGGAAGATTTTGTTGGTTTATTGAAGATTGATTAATTAATTCAGTGTTTTCTTTTGTTAATTGATTACTCCAGGAGATCTCTCCAGTTCAGTGTCTGTCTTAAAAAATTTTGCAGCCTGGACTGACTGGTCTTCTATTTTTTTCTCTGTGTAGTCTCTCAATTGGAAAGAGACCTCGCTGCTTCCAAGTCTTAGGTACCTCCAAGATTCCCAGGCCCTTGGGATGAGAGTACACACTTGTGACATTTCACATTTGTGATGTCTCTTGTGGCTATGTCTCTTTTAGCACAACCTGCAGTAGGGATTAGCCCACTGACTTTTCCCAGTCTCTAGGAGACWGTGTTAAATTATAGTGTTGAACAGTTTTAGAATGGTTTCTTTGAGAAGACTTTCATKTACCTCATGGTTTCTTTGTGCTGCAGGAGACTCAGATTTTTCCCAAAGTCTTTTTACAGTCAGTCGCTCACAGTATAAGAATTCGTTGTCAAGAGTGAACTCCAGCTTCACATCTCACATAGATTTATCTGATACATTARGAGTTGCTTTCAAAGGCTTCTTTTCAACTCATGCTATTGTCAGGGTTTATRACCTAGCAGCATTTTCTCTACAGCCTCACCAGAAAGCTAGAAGAGGACTGTGCATGAGTCACAAGAATTTTACCTGTGAATTCAGCTAGGCCTCAGGCAGCTCAGAAAGCTGGCCACTGTTTCTCAAGMCTTACACTTCTGCATCAACAGCATAAGTTTTTACTGGGAGAGAGTGTTTTTTAAATTGAAAGGGGATCATACACTTAATACCATTACACAATTGGAGGGGTGTTACTTGCRGCTCAAATCAGTAGTCAAGGGATTAAAAAACTTTCAGTTTTTCCTTCACTTTTCAAGACTGTCCCACAGAAGAGATCCTTTCCTGCTCTGGAGTAAAGCAAACATTTTGTGTATGCCCTAGACCCACTCTGGATTTACAAATGAGTCTATCCTCAGCACAAGGTAGTTCYACTGGCCTCTGTGACTCTTTGCACAAAAAACAGTTTTCAAAATTGTCCTCCTCTGAGMTAACAAAACTCAGTTTTTATTTCCTCCCATTGTGGTAACTGTGACTGTTTCTCCTCTCTGCCCTTMGCTGATTCTCTTTGCCATTTCTAAATTCACTCTCTAATCCAAGCAAGCTTGTGGCAATGAGTCTGTCCTTCCATCCTCTGTCCCAGGTGACTCCAAAATACTTACAGATCCACAGACTTATTTCACTTTAAAAAAAATAAAGAAAAAGAATGGAGACTGTCAGCGAATGCAAGTGAAATTAATGTCAGAATTGGTTCATCCCTTACTGGCATCTTCAGAGTTGCATCAGCTTGCTGCAGAAATGGATTTGCTCTCGTGTTTCTGAGAATCCAGCCTTGCTTCAATTCTTCGGAACACTTCTTTCTTTCCTTCTGACTGCACTTCAGCTTTGATCCAAGTATCAGATAGRCCCACAAGGCAGATGATTTGCACAGAATCTAACACAAACTTCTGCTGACAGGTTCTGCTACCTAGATGATGCATGGCACACAAGTGAACAAAACTGGTAAGGTCTCAGCTTCTTTCCCTGTTATAGCAACAGAGCACCTTGTAATGATAACTTTTTTCTTTGTTTCAGAAACTGATTGCTATGGCAAGTTACTTGTGTTACTTTGTCAAATATTACAAGGAAACTATTTTTAAAGGTTCACTGCTTATCAGTTTGCTTTCCACCATGACACTACTTGTCTTCTAAACTCAGGGAGAGATGAGCAAGAAAACACCMCGGTATGAGAAAAGGGCTTGAAGTTTTCTTGAGTCTAGTGTATCTACAGGAGGACTAAATTAAAAAAAAATCATGAAGAATATGGTGCAATGGGGAAGTAAAACTCACAGGGATCTCTGCTTTTCTCAGTATGGTCTCAGAGACATTGTTAAAGGGACCACAGTGACAGAGTCATCCTTGCAACCACTTTCCAAGAAAGTTTCAGTTACACAGAAAAAGTGTGCATCCAGGAAAATGGACCAGGGAGAGCTCAAAAGCCATGGAAAAAACCAGAAAGCAGTCTGCATGATTAAAAGTCAGGTGAACTTGTAGATATGGTGAAACAACAGAAGACTCAGAACAACAATAGCAACTGATACCACTAATCTACTCTCTATGTCTGAGAACTGATACACCCTCCATCATTTCAAAAATACAGTGTATAYCTGGATGTATTTAAGTACATATCCTTGTGAAGCTAAAAAATTACTGTTACCTACTTTGTTGATGATTTTGATGATCACAACCTTTTTATGTTCTGTTGAG
>NW_026623379.1:976002-978589 GCF_030028575.1 Malurus melanocephalus
AGAAAGAAAGAAAGAAAGAAAGAAAGAAAGAAAGAAAGAAAGAAAGAAAGAAAGAAAGAAAGAAAGAAAGAAAGAAAGAAAGAAAGAAAGAAAGAGAGTAATTCCACTTGGGTGTTTCTACTAGAAATCACTCCGAAAAATACTCTAATTTCAAAAATGCCTGGGATAGCCTTGATCTGTAGCTGATGAGCAAGTTCAGCTGCTCACTAAACTCTTGGCATAAGTCTGTATGTCACATGGTGGACAGGTAAGCTTATGTCTTGTCTAAAGCTCCCCTCTTGCAGAAGTTAAAGTGGGGGTGAAAATATCAAGGAGTTATTTTTGGATCAAAGCACCTACAAAAATCGATGATGTACCTTCACAAACTGAATTTAGAGTGTTGCTACAAAAAGCCAAGACAGGATAAGCATGTCTATGAGTTATAGCCTTCCAACTGCAAGCTAAATACAGTTTGGTGAAAGCAATCATGAAAAATTGAAGGTATAGGATGGATAGAACAGCTCTATTGCAGATTTTGTTTTTGGAGTTTTACTGTGGCAGTAAGGACCTGAGATACTCTCACTTTCCTTTTTATTGTTCTGCATGCCAGTGGACCCAGTATCTGATTAGCCTTCTCTCCTGTCAAGCAAGGCTTACAAGAGCACTGCAAGCTAGACGTTTTTCCAAGAGTAAAACTCAACTTTAAARAAAGGAAGTAAAAATCTGCTCAAGAAGAACAATTTTTAATAAACAGAATGGGCTATAACCTCAGAAAGTGTAAATCTGTGCCCTGACAAAAGCAGTGGAGTTACATTGCTTTGCCACAGCTGATGATCTAGTCCAAATATTTTGCTTTTTTTGTCAAAAAGTAGAGGGGGAAGAAGACATCTTTAAGGTATTATCACTATCTGTGCCTTTGCAAGTCTGTGCCATCACCCCTATGCAATTGTGTGRTTATGACTCACCAATAGGTGATTCCATCTCTGTCTTCCAGCAGTCTGCAAACAAATAGTCCTCAGGTATCTTATAGCCTGATGTGATCTGGCACTGAAGAATGAGCAAGAGAGGCAGTTTCAGTCTCATCTGCTGGAGTTTCTTGGTTCTTGTAGGTCACTGAGAAGCCCAAGAGCCATGAAGCTGAGGCTCCTCCATAGCTGTGCCTATTTTATTAACTATTTGGTGCTTGCTTCCTGAAAAGTTCTTCTGGGCCACCTAGGTACCAAAAAACATGAGCCCGTTTTCAAGGTACTTCAAAAAGCAAGATTTCTGCATGCTCCAGTACCCTGCCTGCTCGTTAGAAATGGCTAAAACAAGACGAGACAGGTAAGCCGGAGAGGCGGTGCACGGTGCGTGCGTGTGTCTGCCTGTGGAGAAACCCATCACCTTTGTGTGTGCTGCTGCTCTGCCCTCAGCTCGCTCGGGAGAGATGCTGCGTTTCCATGAGCTGCGGCCCTCGCTTCTGTGGAGAACTGAGAGGTCATTCAGAGTCAGCAGGGCTTGTTAGAAGCAAAGGGAGAGTTTCAAGGTAGGTTAATGCTTCAGCCTTTTTGTTTGGACCTGTGTGTTTGTGTGCTGGTTTTTGGAAAAGTGCTCTGGCAGGTTTGTTTGTACTGGTGCAACACGTTCTCRAGACCTGAGAAAACCCGCACAACTGTCTCAACGGGAATCCTTAGAACATGTTTAATCTGCTCTTGCTACAAGCTCTGCAGGGCATGAGCTTTCTTTTTATTATGTGTCAAGCGTAGTATCTAGAACAATGGTTTTTAGATCGATTTTCAGATTACTAGATACTTTTTAATGGAAACAATAAATTGTGGAAGTGTGCTTGAAACATATGTCAGAGAGAACAGTGCTTTTCCAGTACCAGGAGTGTGTACTTTATTTGACATCATATTCTGCATCAACGCTTGATTACTTCTGCAAGCTGCTGGATAGTACAGTGACTATGCAATCCACCATCCAGTTTCCAAATAGTAACAGGAGAATCACAGTGCCTAATGGGAGAAAATGTCTGGTGTACTGGGACAGAATGGGAAGCACTGCATTGGCAGACCTGATTTCAGGACATGAAGCCTCAGTCCATCAATATTTACTAGTTCTGGTTCAGCAGATCCTATTTGTGGGACCCAGATAGGATCAGACAAGAACCTTTTACCACGCTCGGACCTCCACCTGAAATTGCAGCAATTCAGCTCAGACAGTGCATATCTCTGCTGCTAAGCTTAACGGGACCCCATCTGCCTTATACAGAGCCACTTCAGGTGTCTTTTCTTTTGTGGCCTTATTTGCACTTGAATAATTTGGAGTCATCTATTTTTCTAGGCATTTCCAGGGGCCAGATAAAAACACCCTGAGAGCCGAGTTTAGCGCAAGGGGTTATCAGGCAGGACCRTGAGTGGCAATCGACACTACATTTCAGGGGTCTTCCTCCCCAGAACGCCTCCGACAAAGGCAGCGCAGCCCCGGGCAGTCCCGCGGGGAAGGGCGGGCTGCGGGAGCGGCGGCCGCCAGGCCTTCCCCTCACCTCGGCTGCGGRGCGCTCCTGCAGAAGGGCCGCCGCGGGGCGGGAAGCGCAGCCGGCTTCCCGAGCGGACAGGACGCGATGGCG
>NW_026623379.1:979052-1124418 GCF_030028575.1 Malurus melanocephalus
CTCCCGCTCCCCCCGCACGCACATTGTCCGGGCGCGGCGGCGGCACAGCGCCCCGGCGCCCCGTGCCAATGCGGGGCGGGCGCGGCACGCCGGGGGCGCCTCCACCACCGCGGTGGAAACTTCCCCTCGCCGCCGGGCCGACGCGCGGCTGAAGCCCCCGGCGGGGAGGAGCGGAGCGGGGTTTCGCCCGCCTGGGGGGGCGCCTMGTCTAGTTTGGTTTTTCCTCCGTTGGAAGGGCAAACGCGAATAATACTCTTASCCGGGTTTAAACTTCCGCGCCCCGCTCTCCAGGACGCGCATCCCGCCCGGCTGGGTGGACGAGCCGGTGAGTGACCGCCGGGAGCGGGCTGGCGCTGGGTCGGGGTGGGTGGGACGCGCCGTCGCGGAGGGGCAGCGCCCACCGGCTCGGCGGGGACGGGTCGGCAGCGCCGCCGCCGCCACCTGTTAGYGGGGCTGCTCCCCTTGCCGCCGAGTTCGTACCCCCGATGTGCTGGGGCTGCCCCCGCCGTGCCCGGGGCGGCGGTGAGGCGGGAGGGACCCTCGGCCCGTGGGCGGCGGCGGGGCCCAGGGCTGTCGGGGGCCCTGGYGGCCACCCACCTGCTCGCCTGGCCGCGCCATGACTCTGCTGCCWGGGCGCTGCCTGCCGACCCCAGCCCCGGCAGGCCGCCGGACTGGGAGGGTGGTGGAGTACCACCGAGCCACAGCCTCCGCACTCCATTTGCCCTCCATTCTCTCTGCCCTCCATCCCGTCCTCCTTCTGCACTCAGTTGTGCACTCCTCCTGTCCTCCCTCCCCCGAGCTGCAGCCCTCTTTCCTTCCCACCCCTGCCCTCTCCCTCCCCCTCCATATCCTTTAGTGGCAGCCCTCTTCACCTCCTCTTCCTCGCACCCCCAGTTTGCAGCCCACTGCACCCGTCTTCCCTCATCCCCTTGCATCTCCCACACCGCCTCTATGGTGATTCCAAGGGGGAGCACTAGGCTCCCCACTCTTGGCCAAAGCAGGTGYCTGCTGGGCTCCGCACCCCGGAGGAGAGACCAGCTCCGTGGCGGTGCCAGGCGTCGGCAGGCCCGGGGCGAGGCGCGGTGGGGCGGGCAGGTGACGGAGGCGCAGGTATTTGTGTGCATCCGTGAGCAAGTGAGCGAGRTCCCCCGTTCTGCGAGCATGCAGCTCTGCGGAGCTGGTGACACCTCCCTCCCTCCTAGGGACGCACGCCGCCGGGGCTCTGTGGCGTGCCSAGGCTGCCTCTGCCCTGCTGCCCTGCGCGGCATCCACGGGTGCAGCCTCTTCACCCCAAGTGAAGGTGCATCTGATGGCTCCTTTGGCCCTTACAGGTCCTGATTGGGGATGTGTTTTAAATTGCCTCCAGCAGTAGAGCTTAGGTGGAGACAAAAGAGACCATGAGAAGTCAGAGTGGACTGGTGAACTCTGGAGAGGCTGGAGAAATGCTTAGGACAGCTGGAAACAGGATTGTGCAGCAGGAATGGCTTGTTTAAGCCATTGGATGGCAAGTCAAGCCATTGACTGTTTTGGTGTCCTAAGCCGGATGGCCATATCTCTTGTAGCCTGTGATGTGCAAGTTGCTCCTGGGTAGGTCTTTGAAATGCAGAATGGTATGACCGCTTGGTGATGATGTACTCCGGTGTCATGGTGTACTCCAGTCTGGTTGGCATGGGTAGGATGTGCAGCTTGGAGCAGGAACTGGGTCTGAATGGAGGAAAGCACATGAGGTTTGGTGTGGGCTTCAGCTAAAGTGTTGCTGGAGTCAGAATTGCTGATGTGTTTATTGTTCAGAGTTCTGAATATTTTAGTCCTGCAGCTGGTGACTAGTGTGATTTTCCCAAGTGTTTTTAAGACAGCCATGACCGAATCCATGTGTATCCCCCTATGTGTGTCTGGTCCTTTCCTTCTCCTTGTAAAACGTTTTCCCTGCGTGATTAATAATGTGCCAACTACTTCTTTTCAGCACTGGGGAGGCTGATGCTGATTGATTTCCCTCTTCAGTCTCCTTGGTGGGTCTGRAGGCTGATGGGTGTTATCACTGCAGAAAAGTCTGCTTTTGGGTGGGAGCTGTCAGCATGTCTATTTTTTTTATCTCAGCGAACCTCTTACTTCTTTTAATTAAAAAGAGATGAAGTATGCGTGGTAATACCCTTCATGTTTACATAAAAATGATCTTGTAATTAGCAATAATGATCTCAGTTTGGGATATTTCTGAGATATTTAAACAAGACTTATGACCTGAGGGACGCTTTTCTGGCCCCAGGGAGTTGCCCTTGGTGTGGTTCTCTCCTGTGGCAAGTTTGATTCTTGGCTGCTGCCAGTGGTGAAGGTAGAGCAGCAGTGGGAGTAGCCTCGTGTTCCTCTGATGTCGGCCTAGAAAGCCTTGGCCACGGTTTCCTTATTGAGCCTGCTGGTGCTTCCCAGGGCTCCCTGGCAGCCCTGCCACCACGCCTGTGGTGGTTTGTCTTGGTGGCTTTCACCCCGTGGTTGAGGCGTCTCAAGGGGACCTTGCTGTTGCTTTGGGGGAGGGGGAAGAAAAGCAGGCTGAAAAACTGCCAATTTACTTTTTTCTTTTTTTTTCCCCTGGTTCTCCTTGGGAGGTTTGGAAAGGGCTGCTGATAATGTGGGAAACTTTTCCCTGTATGAGTAGAGATCCTGAGGCATCCTTGTCCATCTTTCATCTGACTTCCTTCTAAGAGGAGCAAAGCTCAGCTCACAAAATAAGCATTTGCTTCCAGGCTGGATATGGCTCCCACTGCTTTGCCTCCTGGTACTGGTGTACCCCAAAATTTACCTTTCTCTTAGGCTGCTCTTGGAGCTCACCAGGTTTTCTTGGGGTGAAAAACCCTGTTTGAAGGGCAAACATTCAAAAAAAATAAAGACAAAAAGTACTGCCTATAGAGAGGGATTCCTTCTGGGAGGATGATGAAGGTAAAAATGTCTCCTGTCTCTCAAGATGAGTTATATAGTATACTGTATTTTTGTCAGTCTAGGAAAAGCAAAATGGTTGTGCTTCAAGTAATCTTTAACTGTAATTTATTACCAGCTTTCTCTTTTAACATTTTTGAACTGTAAAGTTAGAACCAGAGCTTATTAAGCAGGAGGTAAAAATGTTGAACATATTTGAATTTTACTTGTATTAATTCAATAATGTATTTATGACTTATTTGATCAGCTCTATACCTGGTTGAAGACAATAAAAGAGTGTTAATAAAACAAATGAAATTATTTGACAAATACAGATGAGATTAAATAAATTATCTATTTGCCAGCTGCTGTTCAACTGATCTGCCATGGCATTTTCCTCGTTTTCTTATCTTTCCCTTCCAGTTTTCATTCCATTTTTGCATGGTTTATCTTTTCCTGAACTGTTCCTGGTATCTGTTTCATTTATCTCTTTTGTGTCATGGTTTTCTTTCCATTCTTTCTTCTGCCTCTTTCTTGAACCCCTTTCTTGAACTTCTTTCCATGATTTTTTAGTCTAAATTAGCCTTTTTTCCCTCTCTTTCTCTACCTTCCTGGTGGAGATTTTTATTGAGCACTTCATAGTCAACTCAACTAAATCTGGTATGTGTTTAAACCCGTAAAAATGTAAAACTAAACCCAGACTGTGTGTTGAGTATGAAGATATTTGCTTGGTGGTAGTGCTTCTCTGCCTCTCCCCATGTTTTCTGGCTGTTGCAGGAAGGGTGTTCCTGCAATTCTGGAGGTTTTTCCGAGCTCTCATTTTTGCTTGTGTTCTTCTTATGCGTTTTTCAAAAGTGAATTTGACTTTGTATCTTAAGAAATCAACCAGGATCAAATGGCAGACCTTGTGTTCACTGGTTGTGTATCTGTATGCAGCCTGCTTCCATCTGCTGTYTGACCAAACCCAGCCTTCCTGACAGGCAATTTTGTTTTCCTCCTGGCATCATCCTTCTTCTCTGCTGGGTTTACAGCCAGGAGGTGTCTTTCAGTAGGGCAAAAGGAACGAGTGTGCTGAATGTTTTCTGGTTTACTTTTTACTTGCAGAGTCTGTATGAAATTCAGGTTGATGAGGGTAGGTGGCAAGAGGTGAACAGGTCATWGTTCAGGTTATAGTGCATGACAGAGCAGTCATAATCTTCAACTTGGATCTAGTAGTCAGAGATTAAAGTTTCTTAAAAATTAATTTTCTGTTATGAAGACTTGATTTGATTTGTGGTTTGGTTGTTTTGTTTTTTTTACCCCTGCATGAAATCTAGGGGTGGGGAGGATATTTAAAAAACAATGAAAGGAACAGAAAACCCTTGTATATCAGGGGAGGAAATTTGCTTTGCCTTGGCAATAAAGCTCAGGCAGTCCAGAGGGGTGTGATGGGAGTGCTCAGAGTGCGTGATTCGCCTCCGCTGATGGTTGCAGTGATGTTGCAGCAGTGCATGAGCTAAGCTGTGTATGTCATAGCTGTCTGCTTGAAGTACTGGGATGTATGCCACGATGCCCCCTTGTACCCTGAAGGAAAGGTCTCTTCTGTACTGAACAGTTTCACCTCTGCYCTGTCTTTCAAGGGGGTTTGGGTAACACTCGGGGCACTGATACAGCGAGCAATCCAGGCGGCACATTGTTGCAAAGCAGAATTGATTGGGGAGGATGGTGCCAAGAGGAATATTCTTTTGCAGTTAATTATTTACTGCAGGGAGAGAGAAAAGCTGATGATGTTAGGTTTATAATTACAGATATCCAGAGGTAAATACTTCAAGATGATCCATTTTACTCTGTGTTGCAACCTATTTCTCTGTAATGTGGGACCAGCACTGTTTAATGACTGGCTCAGTAAAACCAAAACCCTGTTATCAGCTTCTCACCAGTATGTTAAGAATATGGAATATGGTTCTACAGCTTCCTGTGTGTGGTGCTAGCTGACCTGAATGCCTGCAGAGGGAAATCTTTCCATGCACACTTTCTTAATGTGTGACCTGCCTGTGGTGCCCRTCTGACAGCAATGTTGGCTCTTGGAACAGCTGATCTCTATGCTGAAAGGTGACTTTGTGGTTAAAGCCGCAGGACTTGAACCGGGGAGTTCTGACCCCCTACCTGGTCTTGCCTAAACTCATTGTTTGTCTCACTGGACTTTCCTTTAGGAGTGATACCGACCCAGCAGATAACCATCAAATAACCAGCCTATCTGCTRACAGGGTAATATGCCCTGTGTGAGGGGCACTGATAATGCAGAGGCAGTGGCAGCACAGGTACTTGTATACTGCTGTGTTTTGGGCCAAACCCAAAGAGGATTTTTCCTTTTGCATAGCTAAATCCGTTACAGATCAGACTGCTCGTATGCAAGTTAAATTCAAGAGCTGGTGGAGCTGAGTTTAAGTGTGTGTGTGTGGGAGCAATAACTTGACGAATTCAAAAAGGAGACATTGCTGCAATGTCTCTGGRAAGATGCCTGTACATCTTCTGCTTGTTTAGCCTCCTTGAGAGAACAGCAGACGTGAGGGAGAAGCTGTGGCCTGTGAAATGAAGAGGATGTAGTGCTCTTACTGGGAGAAGAAAAGGAGCAAGATCTAAAAAGTCAGGGAATAGGAGTAAAATGAGGGATGCAGGTGTGCACAGCGGGGGCTGCTCCAGGSTGCCCTGTTCTCCCTGGGTAAGGCTCTGCAGAAAGAGAAACAAGGAGGAGATCAGTGGAAGAAGGCATTGTGGAGGCTGCTTTCGTGTAGGGTGCTGCATTGGCTCTCCTCCTGCTGGTCCAGGCTGAACCAAGGCATGGCTGGCTGGCAGCGGCAGTGCGTGGAGCCGTATTCCCTGAGAAAGGCAAACCAGTAAAAAATCTCCAAAGAAGAGTCTGGCCAGCAACTGCTTGTGCCTGAGGCAAGTTGGGATCTTGTTTAAAGGCTTGCTGAGAAGTGAGCTGTGTTCATCAGCAGTTTGTTGGGGTAACAGGCAGCCATCGTGTTGGCCTGCTCCAGGATCGTGTTGAGCGCTCTTGACACTCTGCGCTATCTTCAGCAGTTCTGTGGCTTACATCCAGCTCTATTCAGTCTGCTCCAAACCATGTGCATAGAATAAGCTTCAATGAATAATTTGGAGCCTGCAAATGATGGATTTCATCCTACCCCAGCTCGGCACTGCAGCAGTCAGAGCAGTATTGCTGGTGTGGCACTAGGTCCTCTGTTTCTGTAGTGATTGTAGCAGCCATGCTCCTTCCCTGCTGATGGCTTTGCACTGGATGTCAGGGGGCTTAATGTTATATGAGGGACTGGAATTCATCCTCCAGGAAAAGAATGCGGGCTTGAGAAACCAGGCTTTAGTTGGTATGATAAGTAGATAAAGCACTAGTTGGTTATTTTAAGTAAATAAAACATCACCATTTCTTGGAGGTAAATATGGAACCATTCCTGGCTKGTATGTATGCTAATTCTGGATTAACTTATTTCATTGCCTTCTCTTGGTCTCTGCCCGTAGATGCAGTGGATCCTTTTGGGTCCCACTGTGTTAGGCTCCTGCTGTGAACAGCACAACTCTCCTTTGTAGAATGCAGACCCAGCAAAYGCTGGTGAAAGCAGGAGGTACCTCCTGCCTGTGTGTGTGTGCATGCACATCCCTTGCCTCCCCCCTTGTGTGCAGAGGATAAATAAACAACCTTACAATATAMTCTTGGTCGTGCAAGGTTTCTCCCAATCTTGTTTCTCCCGGCCTTTTCCTGATTTGCATGATATTGTACGAGGCCAGTCAGCCTTTTCTGGAGGGCTTGTCCCACTTTCCACACAGGCAGCCTTGGGCGAGTGGTCTGCTCCCTGACCTGCTTCRACAAGCATGTGCCAGCTTCTTGCTCTGCTGATGTGGGAGGAGGATGAGGATAAGTGCTGGGGGCTAGGCAGGGGGAGGACAGTGCTGTGCCAGTTGGTGGTGTCACCTCCCAGCTGGTAGTCAGCATAGCTACACACAAATCCCTGCTTCACTTTCTGCCTCATCATTGTCCTGGAGTGTGTGGTGGCTGTACTGGAGTCTTTGATGGTCAGATATGCTCTCTCYTAAGAGTACAGCTATGTGAACTCCATTCTGCTGTACTCAGTTGCAGCTGATAGCTCTRTAGCTGTTCTGGTGGCCCCTATAATTTCCAAATATCAGGGTATTGATTCTCAAAATTCATGCATGGGAAAGAAATTACAATGACCATGGTGGGGGTGGGAAACAGAAGTGTGAGAGAGTAAGACCTAGACCTGGAAAAGTGCTTCTGCTCCTGCTTTTCCACAGAAAAAAGGAGGCTGTGTGCTTATGGGGTTCACAGTCACAGGGACATGTGCAGGGTCTCACCAGGTCTGTGGCAGAGCAGGGAGGTAGATGGATGAGAGTGGAAATCTCTGATTCATGGGCAAATGGTAGTCATCTGATCCCCACAATTACTACACCTGATTATGAGGGGCCTGACAAGATACCCTCTGCTTCACATTCCTTCTATGATGAACACAATAATCTGTGTTCAGTAGGCATCAGTTTATATCAGTTCCTCTTCCTCCGTGGTAAATACCCCAAGCAGCCGCCTGTTTCCAGTCTATGAAGTGTCCAGGCTTGGCTGCCTCTCATATCTGCTAAAAAGTGAAAAATTGCTAGGCATCTACTGGTGCCTATAGCTGGGGCACACACTGGGTAGGGAGAGGAGACACATTATTACAACCCCTTGTTTTATGGTTGAGAACTGGGGAATGGAAGTTCACATCAACAGGAGGAGCCTAGAGCAAAGCTGAGAACAGAAATTGTTGTCCTAGTCTGGCACTTTGACTGCAAGGTCAGCTTCYCATTTCTTTGGTAACTGATGAGCGTCAAAAGATTCAGCACCCAACTGTTGACGTGTTGCTAATCTGATTTTCTGTTGAGAGAAATGCTTTCTTATCACAATGAACCGTGAGAAGGTGGGGGTTTGTTTCCTTTTAGCATTTCAAGCCAGACTTCCTTGACTGTTACTTTAGTATTTTACGTGTCTGGTCTTAGAAACGATGTGAGCGGAGGGCTGGAATAGCAGTCCTTTGCATGTTGGTCTTCCAGGCTGTAAGTGGGGCTTTTGTGTGAAGAAATGGATAGACATCCCATGGTAAAATTGAATGTCTTGTTATGAGTTGGAAAAACAGTAAGAAGGTTTGGGCAACTGAAAAGAGATGGTGGAGGCCTCTGGATGGAGATTGTTTTAAAAATCAGAGAGCTTTAGAGTCTTAATTTGTCTTGGTGGCAGAAGATTACAAAATGAGCAATCTTCTTATTGGCCACCGCACKGAGGTACTTTTTGTGGAAAGTTCTAAAAACCAAGATGCAGTTAATTGACCAAATCTTTGAGGTTAAAAAATAAAACAAGCTTCCCAGGGAAAAAAAAAATGGGTTTCTTCAAGAAGCAAAAACAATTTACTTTTTTTTTCCAAAGCAGTTTCTGAGGCACCTAATCTAATCTTTCCAAAGCAAGTCTCTGGCAGCCAGGGCTCACATGTTTTAAAAAACAGTGTAGAAAGGAATTTGTGACAGTTTAATTTCTTGCTGAAATATGGTCACCTCTGGGATAATTCGGAGCAACCATGGCGTGGATGATAAAACTGTTCCGGATGGGAGGTGAGCAAAACGAGGCTGCTAAGATGAAACTGTCAATGAAGGACGCCCATGCAGAGATATAATTCCTGGGATTTAGGAGTTTTTCTCTGATTCTAATAGGGCTGTTCAAATATTGTAAAAGGGCAGTTGTTGCTGAGTTCTTGCTRTGGTGGCAAGGGAGGTGTTGGTGGTGATTGTCCCAGGGAGGTGGTAGGGAAGAGCCTGTGCTGGTTTTAGCAGTGAAACGGGGGAGGATTAYAACACATAAGGTACAGGTCCCTGGCTGGGGATTTGTAAATGCCCATGGCACCTAGTCACCAATCCATGGATGCAAACTGAGCTGTGAAAGCTGGCTTGAAATCTCCACTGTTTTAAAGGCAAAACAAGGCAATTGATTGCAGGATGCTCTTGAGAAGGCAAAGGAAAGCCCTCCTGAGTTTTAGTGGATGATGTACAGTTTAAAAAGGAAGATGTATAKAGTTGCTTATCTCAAGTGTGCTCCTTGTGAAGAGGTGGGAGGCTGAGTGCCTAGGAGAGGGCTGGGCTTTTTCAGAGCATGCTACTAAGTACATGGTTTTTTTGTGAGCTCTGCAATTGCATTGCAGCAGGRTTTTGAGGTCTTTTTCAAATTCAGCTGAAGTTGGTTGAACTGTATTGACTACAGTGACTGGGGTGGCAGGCAGTGCAGCATCTCTCAGGTCAGTTCAGGTTTTCATCTCCTTTGTTTTAAAGTCTCTTCACCTGGAATTAGTTTATTCAATTCGCAGCTTAGAGCAATTTCAGAAGAAATCCCAGCGGAGGAGGAAAAGGAAAAGAACACTACCACCTGAATAGATCAAAATAATCAAATGGGTTTTGCTATGGAACTGGGATGTGACTGACAGCTGCTGCGTGGAGGTGGACAGCCACCAGTCACACTTTCTCAGCATGGCTTGCTCTGCTGGGGCATTGGAAGCAAGCACAGTTGGGGTTCGAATGTGAAGACATGATGTTTAAAATCTGAGGTAGGARCCTATGAGCTTGGTGACAACTGAATGCTGGGGTGGAAGAAAAAGGTCTGCCAACAGTAAGTCACCCTTTCAGGGAGCTGAGTTAAACTTCTCATTTTGTTCTGAACCCTTCAGTTCAGTCCCACTGTGGGTGAATGTTGTGCAGTCTCTTCCTTATTTGCTTTTTCCCCCCCCTATTTGATTTGAGGGTCCTTCGTAACGACTTCTTCTCCATGCATCCTGTTATCAGGGAAGTTATTCTGCCTGCAATGCCTGAGCTGAATTTTATTGTTTTCCATAGCACRAGGGCTGATGGCTTTACAAATCTCAGAATAGCTCCTCCATCTTTCCCTGGCCAGCCCGGCAGCATGACAGCTCCATTTAATGTGGGCCRTCTGCTTTAACGTGGGGCTTCCTGCCCCGACAGTCTTTATTTTGTAGCTGTCTGCATCAAGCTCCAGTGTTGCCTGCCCCAAAGGATTGTATATCAGAAGTCATGAAAAGGAGAAGAGTCCTCAAGGTTGGCCTGTGAATCCCAAGTCTCTGCTAGAAGAAATTGCAGTCTTGCTGCTCTATTTTTTCCTCTCCCATGTCCTTGACCCAGCCCTGCTGTGTGTGTACGTCCTTCCCTGCCTGTCATGGTGCATCTCCTGATGGGCATGAAGTGAGCCTTGCAGGCTCTTTGGGCAATTCTGTTCTCACGGCACAAAGTGTTTGGTGCCKGGGATGTTATCCTTTCTTCACCTGTTAACACAAAGGCAGGCTGAGACTTGCAGCTCTGCCGTCTCTTCAGCCATCTCCCAAAATTACTTGGATCCACTTGGAACATCATTACAGAGAAGGTGTTGTGAAGTTTTCTTGATGGTAAACACTTAAGGGCATGGGCCTCTCACCTCCCACTTGATGTGTAGTGTTACCCTCAGGCCTTAAGGACTGAAGTGCTTTCATGTTAGGTGCAGTGTGAGATAGTCTCTTGAAAGCTTGCCAGCAAAGTGCAAGATGGGGAACTTCAGGGTGCAGTTCCCCTGTCCAGATGTTGGCAWCTAACATCCCAGCCCCTCAGTCCCCCTATACAGGCAGCAGAGGAAATGAACACTTCCATCTCATTGTAAAGCAGGTTGATACCTGAAGCAGGTCAGACTGTGCCTGTCCCTGCCCATTGGTGATAAAGAGGCTGTGGATGATGGGATCTCGTGGAGATGTCTGTGCTGTAGGTGAGATGAGCCCTRCCTTGACTAACTGCATTGAGCGTGCTGGGGTAGCACAAAAAGGAGGCAAGACCTGAATGTAGTCTGTCCTTGGCTGTGTCATCTGGTAAACATGTGCATCTTCCTTTGGTCAAGAAGCTGCCCTTCATTTTGATTCCTCCCTGTCCCAGAGTGGAGGAGAGGGATGTCATCCAGACAGCTGGAAGACAGAGTTAAATAYCTCTCAGATATGCTCCTAGGACAGAGCTCTGAGCCTGTCCCAGCTCTGGACTAAGGGATATTTTAACCAAGTGAAGGCAGAAGGTGTAGGTACAAATAGAACAGTTTTGTTCTTGGTTCATCCTTTCATACTGAGGCCAAGTAGCTGCTAACATAGGTCAGGGGTTACTCTGGTACTTCTCAGGAGGTCCTGACCTCCTGCATATGCCCGAACATGTATTGCACTGCTGTGGGGAAAGACATAAGACCTCTAAATCTAGAGCTGAAACAATGGCATGAGGACTTCAGATTGCAAACTAGGACGTGATAGCAGCAGGAGCCCCCAAGTGCCTCAAAAAGAGCTGTACATCTGGGTGTTCCAGGCTTGCTGGATAAAACTCTTTCTGTTAGGGGAAAAAGWGCCTTTTCCCTAAGACTGAAGCACAAAGGCCCTATTGGGGCTTTAAGGATGATGAAGGTAGTTTCTCTAGGTTTGTATCACACTTGACCTGAGCCTTCATGGTTATTCTAAAGACTGTGGCATGGTCTGTGGCGAGCAGGTTGGAGCAGACCTAGAGCTGTTCTTGAAGGAACTAGAAAAATGAAACTGAGCCAACTGAAAGGAATAAAGCCTGATAACCTGGGGAGGATTTTCCTGACTAGCTCACTTTCCCCTTTGATTTTGAGCACTTGTTCCATCATGCCTTTTACTGGGGAAGAATTAGCCCAGTGGCAGAAATGCGGTACACTGGGCATTTCGGGAGCAAGAAACCTGTCTGCAGCAAGAGCCCACAGAGCCTGAACTCAGCCTTCGAGTCCCTGTGCTGACAGCTGGTTATAAGCCTGCTCAGTTGGGGATGGTGCCATGCCAGAGTCTTCACCCTCCATCTCACACCTGTGTTGTCAGCATGATTCAATGCTATAACCCTAAGGAAAAAGACTCAGTTTTATACCCCAATTTTGTTTGTTGTTGATGCTCATACTGTAATTCCCATCACTTCAGACACCCATTAAATGGTGCTCGGGAGAGTCTGTAGAAGTCTAGTGTGTTCACTGCAGTCACTTCAAACTTCACAACAGCAGGGAGTTTATTAGGGCTGAAATTTCTGGCTGGTCCTAGGTGGGAAACACACATACTGTGCTATAGAAAAAGGAAAAAGAAAATACCTTCTATTCCACTATATGGTGTATTTTCCTCACTTCACAATGCATCTGATCTCTCCYTGCTGTCTTCCCTGCCTACAGGTGTCCACTACAAGGTTTTGTACTTTGCATCTCATGCTTCTAGGGAGCAGAGAGGGGAAGTATGAAAACCCTTAGGAGGTTTTTAATTCAGTAAGGAACATGTAATCAGAGCTAGCAGTTACCATATGCTTTTTTCTCTGATACTTTCCTTGTTGTCCTTTCCCTCTGAACTTTGGTACAATAAACAGGGTCTGTGTTTGAAGAGTGTCCCAACAGGGAGGCACCTGACACAGCATCGGGTCCTTGCAGCTCCTTTGAGTTCCTAGATAGGTGCTTAGGACTGGCCTTTTGCTGGCATCAGCTGGCTGCTGGTTGGGTGCACCCTGGCAAAACAGTGCTTCTTACTTRTTAATTTTTTGCCACTGACAGCATGCTAGTTGCTTTGTCAACAGTTTATAGGTCTCTGGAAGATTTGCAGCTGTGTCACTTGGCTGTTTGCTCTYCTGGTTGAACAGGCGAACATACTGGTCTTTGAAAGCTGGCAGGAGAAACCATGATCCATCCATCMCTTTCACAAAGGTTTTGTAACTATATGACCTTCTTCTGACTAATTTCCCTAGCTCCCTAATAACATATATATGTAATTAAATCTAGGCAAACAAGGTAATATCAAGCCTTAGGCATTGGGAATGGTGTAATACCATCAAGTTGCCTTTTATGTCCAGGGCAGACCCAACCTTATCGCAGCAAGGACTTCCTTAAGATTTTACCTTCAGGGTAGGAAAAGAAACTCCCACYGCAGGAAACAAAATTCCCTCCTGTAGTCCACCAAAGGCTGCTTTGGTTTCTGATTCAGCTCTGCAAATACTGTCTAGTGGCTTCAGACTGGATATGAATTCTGCTGGTATTATTTTCCGTGAAGGCTAGAGCRAGGGAGAGAAAACTGAAGCAGCTTGTCTTAGCTTGAGTCAGCACTGCGGAGTTGCRAGTTTCTGTASATCCTAATGAAAGGTCCCTGCCTTATCTGTCTTGATATTTTGCTGGTTGCACAACTTGCACATCCCGTAGATGCAAATATTTTCCTGGGGTTGGCCCTAGTTGCCCAAGGAGGGTGTTTGTTCAGATTCTCATGCTTTGCAATTAATATAAGCTTCTCAACTCTGTGTGAGAGAAAGAAAGGGAAGTGGTGCTAAGTGGTTTGTGGKTTTTTTTTCCTCTCTCCCTGTTGCTGTTCCTCACCAGCTGGCTACTTTGAAATGAGCATGTTGTGGTTTTTCCCTTAAGGAGCAACAKGTAGCTGCAAATTCAGCTTTGGAGAGGTTGTGGGAGCTTCTGTCCGCTGGCGTTGCAGCTGCTGTGGGCAAGGCACAGACAATACATGGTGCTGTGGGTACCCAGCCTGTGAGCCTGGTCTGGCTGGGGTGATGCCAGCCCAGCTGAGTGGCAGAATCCTTCTTTCCCACTGTGTTTTCACACTGAYTTGGCAGTGGCTGGGAGATGCAAGTCCTCGCCTTGCTCCAGACCGTTCAAGAGCAGCAAAGTTCTCACCATGCTGTCAAAGGAATGAGAGCCTGATGCATTGCAAATAAGTATCTTTTCTCTGCCTTGTTTAGCTATGGCAGCCTTATCTCAAGAAGGCACACTATGAAGTGTGCTTGTCACAGCTGTGCCAGGCACCCATACAGCACATGGAGATCTCTTGTGTGTTCTCTTCTGAGCCACTGGATGAAAAGTTGCTACTTTAGAGGGTAAATTGCCTCCACAGGTTCAAAAAAACGTATCTAGTTAGACCTAGAGAGCACACTTCAACTTTCGATACAGTGGCAAACCTTCGAGTGAACTTCATGAAGTCCGTGCTCATTTTGTTTTTCAGAACACTCTCTAAACTTGCATTTTTGTTTTGTGCTCTGCAAAAGCAACAATTCCTTTGGGGCTGTAGAATAAAGGAAATGCTTAAAATGGTGTGGAGGAATCGTCACCCTATAAAACTCAACCTGGGCCATCAGCTGTGTGTTTCACAATACTCTTGGCCAATCACACTGGTGTTGTCTTAAGACCATGCAGCCACTTGAAAGGGAAGAAAAGAAGATCAACTACATGGGTTTTTTTGTATCTGATCAGGGTTTTGTCTGTTAGCTTAAGTCAGATTTCCTGGTGAAGTTGACATAGTATGTCCTGAGCRTAACTAAAACTGAGGACATAAGGGAAAATTAAGCCTGTGGAATGGCAGCCACCACTTGAAACTTGATTTRTGGAAAATCTCCATTTGGGCAAGAAATACTAACCTCAAGTAAACTTTTCTTCAATGCAGATCTTGCATTGTCTCTGTCCTATCTTAGGTGTACAGGTGAAAGGCAATAATGGTAGATCCTAGAGCCTSCTCAGCCTGTGATGGAGGGAATTGKTTTAGAGTGTGACAACCTTTACCATAAGATTTTAAGGATGGATTGTGAGGCTAAGTTAACAAAATTTCAGTCTTCTGAGYTCTGTGCTTTACTTACTGTTGGAATATGAATCTTGCTTTTGTGTTAATATGCTCACGCTCCACAAAACACCACAGCTCATCTTTTTGCTTGAGTAGTGCTTCAGGTTAAAGTTGGCTGGTTTGGCATGTGAGATGGTGGTTTGCTGGGGAATTTTTCAATTTTTTWAAAAAAGCTTTTTGTAAACACTTGATTAATTTATTTTAATTTCATTTTGTTCCTTCAGTTGAAGTTCCTGTGTGGGAACAATGAGAGCTGTGTAGGAACTTCACCCATTACACCATGCTGTGGCCTTGAAGGTTCATTCTAGGGACACACATGGTCCTCAGGGAGTTGCTTTCTGAAAATAMGAGGATTTCAAGGGAGAAACCAAGGAGCAGTTTATTTCTAGTGAGGTGTGAATGATATACAAGAGTGAGAAACTGCTGCATGTACCTTAGCCCTGAGAGACAACACTGATGAGCTCCACTGCCCTTAGAAGAAGAAGCAGCTTTATCAACACATCGCCCTTGTTCAAAATCTAACCAGTACCTTGTCTTTCTGCCAGGCTCCTGTGAAGGCACATGATCATGTTTGAGATCTCATAATATTGGTAAGACTCTAAAAATTCAGATTTCAAGCTTAAGCTCTGAGTTTATTCTTCTAAGGAAAGAGAATTTTGTCACCCTGAGGATCTGCAGAGCCATGGACCTATAAAGTAGAGCCTCTAACTGCACATGCTGTCGGGGTTCTCAGCTCCCTTAAGAAAAAAAAAAAAAAAACCACCACACCACCAGAACTCTGAAACAGGTTCTTGTCCAAAAGTGAAGATTTTCTGTAGTTGTTCCACATGACTGTTTCCTCAGGGGGGTCATTTTCATAGCTTATGCACAATTCTTTAATCCAGCTCGAAGCCCACAAGACAGATGGGGTCGTGACAAGAGCCAGGAAGTTTGCATGATCTTATTAGACTGGATCATCTTTAACAATGCTAGTTCACATCACCTGTCCATTTCTTGCTTTTTCCAWATCACTGGGGGAAGAATTAAACTCCCTAACAGCCTTGTAACATTTAGCATTAGCCAAACACTCTTGCAGTCTCGAATGGTCAGCGAAGGGCAAATTTTGTGGGTGTGAGTGAGCGGAATTCAAAAGGAACCTCAGACCTTGCATAGAACCAAGCTCCCACTACTTGAACAGTGTCTTCTTAGCTGTTACTGTCAATATTTACAGCAGGCCAAAAAAGCCTGAAGGTGTGAAAAGGGATGATGCAGCCACCAGAGTGAGCAAACTTTGGTTTTTTGGTGCACTTCCCATCTCTGTGTCCCACCAGCCCTACCTGTAGCTGCTTTCAGTATTTGCTGTAGCTCAGGAGATAGTTGTATGAGCTTTTTGGTGCCCTGAGCTCCAGTTTCCAACCCCCTTTGCAGAGAGTGTGGCCTAAGTATCAGAGCTTCAGTTCTTGTGTCTTTGCTGGTACTTGTGAGGGCAGCGATGGCCAACTTAATAAAAGGTCAGGACTCTTTGCTGGGGGCTGATGGCATGAAATACTCCAAATCACAGCAGTCAGTGATTTCCAGAGTGATGTAGGCCATGTAACAGATCTTCACACACACACACTCTAACAGCATATAGAAAATACAGTAATTTCACTTGTAATAATGAAGTTGTATTATTATGCACTGGGGAATTGAAGGCAGATGCTTGGATTTTTCCCAGTGGGCTGAAGGGAGRTTCAGGTTTTGCTTTATTTATTAATTATATGATAAACCAAAGCCAAAGCATGATGAGTCAGCTTGATCTTCACTGCTGCAGTTCCTGTGCCATGGTCCCCAGGCATTGTTTAACAGATGCCTGTACCCACATGAGGCTGGATGAACCCAGAGACTGCAGGCTTAGTTTTGTCACCCTGCTGCAGAAACTCCTTAGGGAGGCTCTGTGTATGCTTGGGAGCCAGTAGTATAGGAAAGCCTCTTAGCAGAGGATCCTAGGAAAACACTCAGGAGCTGATCCCAGGAACAAGTTTTCTGTGCCAGCACCATATGCAGTTCCTCATGGCAGCCAGATCTCCGGGGAGGAGGAAACAACTCTGCCACCTCCTTCCTCCTTCTGTTTTATGATGGCTGAGTTTYATAGCTGCTCTGTAAGCACTCTGTGTGCCTCCCTGGCTGAACAACAGTATATTTGTGCTTTCAAAGGTAATGTCAGTCTGCCTCACTACTGTCTCAAGATGCAGAGAGGGATGAGTGCTCTAAATGGACTGAGGTTGAAAGTTAAAATAGACCAAGTGAGATCCTCAACCAGTGTTGACTCTTTTGGCTTAGTGGCGTCAATGCAAGGACTCTACTTTTGCCCTTTCCTTAGGGTGAACCTTCAAGAAGAGAACTTAGTTGAGGGACTCACTTGTTTCATTCTCACTCCTTGGCTTGGGCTGTCCTCTCCCTTCCTTTGGGAAGCTATAAAAACTTGCACCTTGTCCATATTACACATAGATAATGGCTTAGGGCTGTCAGGAGAAGTCRTCTTAGAAGTTCTAAGTTTGCCTTTTGTGGTTATTTTTTTCATGTCAAATACAGGACTGTTTGCACTGTAGCCTTATAAAGTCCAAGAATAAATCCAATGAATGCTGCTGTGTTTCTCTTTTGAATGTCTCTGTAATATGTGCTTTGCCAGCATTGCAGAGTTGTGCTTGGACAGCAGGACCAGAAAGTGTGAGGGGCTGGTGGGACATGGCTGGACACCAGGAAAGAAGATAGGAAGCCATGTATACACATATAAAAAGAAATTATGTTTACAGTTTTGGCATCTCATTGCTCCAAGGTGTTAGGGAAGTCAGTGGCTTCAGAAGAAAGGTTTGAGAGTTGTACGGACAGCAGGGACAACCAGAGCTAGAGGGAAAAAAAGAAAGGTTTGGTGTAGAGGCCTTCTTTTGGGTTTGCAGATCATCTGGCAGGATGAGACCCTGCTCTGGGACCAGAGATGGTTTCCACTGAAAAAAGTAGAAGGAAGTTTTGGACGGCGTGAGATTCCCCATCAATGTATTTGATGCCCAGCCATCGCTTACACTGTTCTAATTAAGTTACATCACAGTAATTACAGTGCATTACAGTTCAGAGTTCAGGAGTCCCTTTCTTCTTTGTTTGCTTTCCAGTGTACATGACCTTTTCCTGCTGCTGCGTGGGGTTTGCCTGAGGACTTTGCCATGCAGATGTTGATCTGTGATGGAGGTTGGGTTGTCATGCCTGACAAAAGGATGCTTCAGCTAAGAAGGGCACCTGCGGGATCATGTTGCCCTGTTTTAGCTTTCCAAGTTGTGATTGTTCCAGCTCGTGTTGCAGATGTTTTGGGTTGTACTTTGCATGGTCTCTTTTTGTGCTCTCAGGATGAACCAGGTGCAAAGGACAGGGTTGTTGTAAATRTCACTTGTGTCTGGTCACCAGGTGCTTGCCAGGGTAGAACCATGCAGGTGCTGGTCTATAGCTGACATCTGCTACTGAAGACATTCTTGGTCTAAAGACATTAAGGTTTTCTTCTTTCTGTTTGCAGTTAGGGGATTGTGTCCAGGCTTCCTTGCATCTCTTTAACCATTCACTTGATGGACTTTATGACACTCTGCCACAGCAAGGTGTCATCCCTGAAGCTCAGGGCATGGTGTGCTTCCTGTCTGTACCTCTTTCAAACAAGCAAATCTGGTTTGTGTGACTGAAGTGTTTGTCCACTCTGTTGTACTGGTGCAAGTGAGGATCAGAGCCCAGTGTTGCTCTTCATCAATTGTTGATCTGTGTAGAGGAACGCCTAAGTTGAGTCAAAGGGGTAGGGCAGGATCTGTGGGGTTTTATGGCCCTGTCAAGAGCAGTGTCAAGGCCAGATCTGGATCTATTCATTCTCTCTACCAGGTTTGTCCAAGGGACTGGAGTTGGGGGTTTCTATGATGATATAAGTACACTTAACCTTTAGGCATTGTCAGAGGGACCTCAACCAGTCTTCAGCTCACAGAGGCTCTGCTTGTTTGTGAATCAGCTTGTTGGGCTGCAGTGTTGAGGAGCCACATCTGACACAGGCTTGGTGTCCTGCATTTCTGTGGTTTCTGAAAAGCCTTACTTGGCCTGTGGATGCTGGCTGTGAGCCCACCCAAATCCWGCTTGTCGTTGTTGCTGTGGTCTCCCAAGGAAGCTCTGGAAGGAAACACCACCACCTCCCCCCACCAGCTTCTGCTGATTGTGCAGGTCTGCCAGCAGATGCTGAGGCTGCGACGGTGGTGGTGTTGTGCTCCTGTCCCTGCACACTCATGATGAGCACATGTCTTACGACAAAAACCCGAATGTGGGGGAACAGAAATCCCCAGCTTTACCGTAAGTTTCCTGTGTGACCATCAGGAAGTCACTTAATTGTGGGTTCTTCATTGCAGGGTGGAGTTCCTTGTTCCTTGATCTGCTGTGCCAGTCATGTTTTGCTGAGGGGTGGGATATATGAACCTGTGTGGAGGCCACTCAGTGTTGAAGGAGCATGTCTCCTGTGTTCATGCTGTGATGTTTGCAAGACAGAGAGGATGAGTCCTTGGGCAGTGTCCTTTTGTTGCTCCAGTGCCAAAAGAGGGAAATTCCTTCCTTTTCGTAATGGAGAGCTGCAATCCTCACATCTTCAATCTTTTTTGTAGCAGATATGTGCTACAAAAAACACTACTGTGACGCACTTAACTCACCCACAGCAACATTGCTTGGATTTTTAAAAAAATCCAGGCTGCTGCARAGGGAGGAGATACGAGCATCACACTTGCAAGTCTGATGTGGCTGAGATTTACTATGAGCAGCAAAGAGAGGTTTGGGTAATTCAGTACTCTAACTTTAAATAAAGTTTGCTGGTCCAAACTTAAATCTCACACCTCAGCCTTTGAACTTCTCTGTTTCTGTTGGGTTGTGTGATGGTTTCCCAGCATTGCACATGCAGTGCACTGGTTGGTTCTGCATGGCTACAGACTTGGTTGTGATGAACTCAGTCACTATGGCTGTTGAACGGCTGGGTTTGGAGGCCTTCCGTGGACCTCTCTGCCAGCAGTGCTCACTGTCCCCATCCCTCTACGTTGCAGCTGGTTGGTGCTGCTGCCTGGTCCATAAATCAGCAGAGTGCCCCTGAATATCTGCTGCATAATGACTGATGCATATTCATGTTTGCTACAGCGTTGTGTCAGCCTGCTAACAGTGTRAGGAGAGTAGGGACAGGGTCCCAACAGCTGGTGCCCGCTTGCTTAATTTATCTCCTCTTYCTGCTGCCACCTTGCCTTTGGCTCCCTAAGATACCCCCTCTCTTGCTTTTCTAGTGTCCTTTCCCCCGCTGCTTCTCCCAGATGTGCCAAAGTGAGCCCTTCAGGTTTGCTTTTTGCTGTGCTGCCTCCTTCCCCTTCACACCTGCTCTGCTAATAAATCAGGGTGTGTGCCTGCAGAGGCCCTGCAAGGATTAAATGAACACGGCAGGATGATCATTATATTTGATCATGTAAATTAAAAGGCTTACTAAGAAAAAGACACTCTGTAAGTATCTGATCTTGGCTGGTCTTTTGAGCTCTGTTTTTGAATAAGCTTGTATTGGTGTCCCATTGGGAATGGAWGGGCAAGAAGGAAACTCAGTCTCTGTCCCTCATCCCAAAAGGGACTGTTCCTCAGCCAYAGCTTTCCTGGGGAGACGATGCTGTTGCACCTGTGCTGCTTTTCCTTCTGTCTTGAAAAATCAGGAGGAATAAAAACCCTGTACCATCTTTCTCTGGAAAAGATAAAACCTGTGAAATACCATGTAAGAGAGRGGATGGATGGGGTTTGACTCTGCTTTTCTTCTTTTAGTGCAAGATCCTAAGTGCTGTCTAGGGAAGCTGGGGAGCCAGTTTTGGTACTAACCAAAGTGTATCCCAAGATTCACCTGATTCCAACACAGTCAGAACTGTCTGTCCCTGCAGAGAGGCATCCCTCTCACTCCTACTTTGTATTCCTTCTTCTAGGGGGACTTGAGCCATTCCCAGACAAGAGGACCCTATTTCTCTGTGGAAGCTGTTTAGCCATCCAAAGGGTGAGTGCTGCATGGGCAGGAGCAGACTGGGCTCCTGCTGTCCCAAGATACTCATTTGTCTGCTTTTCTGCTGGCCAACAGCTTCCTCCTTTTTTCACCCAAACCCRATGTTGCTGTCTGTGTGGAACTTGCTGTGGCAGGAGCTGTAGTGCAGTAGGATATGTGCTGTGTGCACCTTTCCGTTCCTGGAGACTAGAGCTCACCAATACTCTTAAAATGCTACTTTGTTCCAAAACCTGACCTTTTTAAAAGTCTCTTAACCATTACATTTTAAAATTTAAAAAAAAAAAAACAAACAAACAAACCAAAACCAACAAAAAGCTAAAACAAACACCTAAACGCATTATCAAAACAATTATTGAGACTTCCCAGATGCAACCACCCTGTTTTCTTATCCATGTATTATCTGGGAAAGTACATGTGTTAGGATTTAAAGCAAGCAGGAAGCTGAACAATCATACCTATTTCCATTGCAAATTCGTCTCAGTAAAAATGGCTTGGATGCATTTCTTGAAACCAGTTTCCTAGTTTTTCTTTGTCAGCAGTTGCTTGGGAGGAGTAAGAAATGATGGGGAAGGAGAGGAGAATGGAAAGCTTGCAGTGGGAGTGCATTTCCTGGCTCTGGGGTACTTTTTTTTGCTGTGCATCAGTGGTGCTCAGGTCTGCCTTTTACCAGTGACCTCYCCCTTTCTTGTAGCTAGGCTTCAAGGGAGGAAAACAGCAGCAATGCTCATTCTGCCCCTCTGCTCCCAGCCCTACCTCCATCTCCCAGTGCTTCTCTGTGGACCAGAGCATCTGCCTCTCTGCTGGCTGCCTGTGCCCATGACCCAGTTGTGATTTTCATCAGGATAATTGGAGAGCAGGGCCTCTCTTACAGCAGTCTGTGTTTTCCTGCTTGATGTACCCTGCCTCCCCAATTGTCTCTGCCTCGGAAAGCTGGGCTGGGGAGGAGCTGCCAGCTCTRACAGCCCAACACAAAGACTCAGCAGGAGACCAACAGCTTTCCCAACCAAAACTTCTACTGTGAGCTTTTTGTCTCAGGTGAAAACCCCAGATGGGAAATCACATTGCCTGAATTCAGTTTCCAGCCTTATCACCCAGTGATGCCTTTGGGCCAGTTCCTTGGCTGGTTCGCATCCCCTTGCCTGTCTCTACAGTGAGGAGARTGGTGTTTCTGTTCATGCATGGCCTCCAGGTCTAGCACTGGGTGCTCCATCCCTTGCAGCTTAGTGGTGAGAGCTGAATTTGTCCCTTCTTGTGCTGTTGTAGTAGAGCCAGATGGCTGCAACGTGCCCTAATGTGATGACAGGACTGCTGGGTCTTAGGAGAAGCTGGACCTTTCCCTGGCAGCTTGCCTTGCTCCTTTCATCACCAAGAAGACCAGGCAGAAGATAGCAGGTACCTTAGGAAACCAGCCTGGAGACAGCWTCTCTTGTAATTCCATACCATTACTGGGCAGCATTTTCCCCAAAGCTTGATATTCTCTGTCCCTGTTAATAGCTGTAATTACAGAGATCCACTTACACTGGCACTGCATACTCATCTGCTCCAAGTTTCTACTTCATTGCACCTTATATCTTGTGGGAAAATCAATACAATTTGGTTCTGAGACTGGCAGGCCAAGAGATTGCCCAGAGCCTGGGTTCATGGTTGTGTACCACACATTGTAACAATTACCAGTTGCTGTTATCTGTAACGTGGGTCTTGTTTTAAGGTTTTCTGGGTACCTGTCTATCTTTTTATATACTCAAGATAAATCACACTGCCTTTCCCCCATCCCATTAATGTTTATAGGTGGGATTTTAATGTAAAGGGAAGTTAAAACCTGCCTCTTCTCTTGAGCTCTGTTGTACAGAGTACCATTTGTTTTTCTGAAAAAGGCTGGGAGGCCTGGGAGCAGTCTCTTTTCCAGGGTGAGGTGGAGGGCTGCCAGCCCAGGCAGGGAAGCATCTGCCTCTGAACCACCTGCTCAGCCCTGGGAGGCTGGAGAGGAGAAGAAGGCGGAGGAGCCCTGGCAGTTTGCAGCCTTCTGCATCTCCAYAGTGAGAGCTTCTCCTCCCTCACGCTGCTTTCCCACACGTGTTGGTACATTCAACATTAAGTCCTGACTGCAAGATAAGAGTTCAGGTTTTATTCAAGTGTCCCACATTGTCCTGGCCTGTATTGTGGTTTCTTCATGCCTTTGTTATCCATCTTTACCAACTTTCAGACACAACTCCAGGCTCCTCTTTCCTTATGCAGGCCACTCTTGCTCATGTAGTCTCAAAGAGTGCTGAAGTGTTGGATCATAAATCACAGGTATAATTTAAAAACTGTCTTCAGTTTTTTTACATCACTAGCCCTGCTATTTGCAGAGAGCTGTGACTTGGGTGCTAGTACAGGTGGTCTCTCCCATCTGCATGTGATTTTTTTATTAAGGTTCTGTGTTCAGCAGCGGTGTGGGATGTATCATTTGCTTGCCTGTTTCTTTCACCCTTTCTGAGGGCTGGCAGCAATTAACCCGCAGAGCAGCGTGATTCCCCTCTGTGGAAGTTAGCTTGGAAGATTGGTTCTTCTGCAGAGACTGTGGTGGGATGAGAGACTTGCTGTCAGGGAGATGAACAGAGTGGTGATGATGGRAGGTGAAGGTCCCACTGGGATTCTCAAGCATAGCCCAGCACCTTCCAGAGTCTCCTGACTGCGCAATGCTCTTCATGCCTCATTCACTATGCTGGAGACATGGGTGGACGTATTATGGACCTGCTCATCTTTCTCTGGAAAACAGTAATTTTGGTGGCCTGCATTGGCTGTGGTGAGTGGGCTGGGTGGGCAGTTCATCCAGAGGRAAACTTGGGTGGCTGGTTTGTTCTTCCAAGTTTATTGCATTAATGACTTATTTAGGTTGATTGCTGTTTTGAGTAGTTTAGTTATAGCTACCTATGAGTTGTTTATCTTGGAGTAAGCTGCCAACAAAGAACTTTATTCCGAATACTTATTATTTGAGTGGGAAAGCAGGAACATTGTAGTTGCACTCTCTTACTGCTAACAGCAGGTGATTGYATGGCTTTGTCTTGACTGTCTGACAGCTAAAGCAGGAACCAGGGAGCAGAGAGCAGGTAGCAGCTTTGGAGAGAATGGTGCCATCTTGTCTTCCTTAGTCCCTCCATATCTTCCCAAGCCCTTTGTGGCTGGGTAGTCTCTGGCACAACTTGCCAGAGGTGCCAGTCTGGAAACTGTGAGAGCTGTGCMTGGAGCAGCGACCAGTCCATGCCTGTTCAAGACCTTGAGCAAAGCTGAGGCTTGCCCACTGCTGCTGGGACACGTTCATGGCTGCTGTGGAGAGGCAGTCCCTCTCTTCCAGACCTGCCTGCAGCTTTTTCCTGCTCTTCCTCACGGGTTTCTCCTTGAATGTGCATATGTATTTTGAGCCTCCTATATTATGTCATTCCTTATCCCTTTTCTTCTTTTCCTCTGCAGCAAKATTTTTGTGCTCAGTCCCTTGGGACAGGCTGCCTTTTCCTTGAGATCTTGAATAGCTAGCAGAAGATGGAAGAAGCCRTTCTGCTCCTTTGTGGCTTTTTTTCCTATTTTTCCCCTAATAGAAAGTCATCTCTCCAAAGCAGGGAGGGCCAGTGTTTGCAATTTTTAGTCTCTCTTTGGCATCCCTGTCTCTGTTTTCATCTGTGATATGCAACATCTGCATTTGCAGGTTCACTGTCAGCAAGCCAACAAYAAGCATAATTGATTTGATTTGTAGCTCACTTGTTGATTTAAAAAGTGAGCTACAAAAAACAAATAAATGAAAATGAAGCATTTGATAGGGCTCATAACAGAGCTTGCCTCAGTTCCCTAATCTCTTTGAGACTGGACAGAGAACATCCACAGTTTGGTCCTTGAGTGAAAACAAAAGGTGGCATTTCACAGCACTGGAGAGGCTCCTTCCATCCCTCCATAGRCTGTGTTTTGTGATGTTGATGACACTCTTGTGCATGAGCAAATGGAGGAACCTGGACAGTCACTGGAGTGAGCCAACAGCGTTTGCTTTGTCAATGCTCAAAAATCACTGAGCAGGATTCCTGTTGTGTGGGTGTGGACGGCTGCTGGTAAAAGACTGGGATGCATGTTGTTCTCCTAGAGGGCTGCAGACCATTTCTGCCTGCAGGGCGTCTCTGCTGAAGGGAAATATACTCAAACACTGTGGCATTTGTGGTCATATGGCTCCTCTGGACCGGACTTTGGAGGAAAAGTTGCCTGGTCTGAGATGAGCCCAGAGAGATTTGCAGAGTGAAACTGATTTCTGATGTGGGCAGGTACAGGGTGAGTGCTCAATCATCAGCAGCTGTAAAACTTCTGTCATGGCTGACCTCAATGCAGCAGCGTGTTGCAAAAATCTCTCTTGACTTGTTCAGTTGGCTCTCCTAGGAGAGAAACAAAGTGATGGGAGGAAACAGAGCACACATAGATAGCTCCTTCAGTTATTTTCTTGGAAGTGGGTCAGAGGCTCCCTCTTGGTGAGTGTGCTGGAAACCCACTGTGTATCCCTTCTGCTTGACGCCTGAGCTCTTGTTGAAATTGTGGTGGTGAGATGGGATGTACTGATGGGGCCAAGCCCCTTGAGTTCTTCACCTCTGCTGAGTGACTTTCTGGAGACTTCATAGTTCCGTCCCCTAAACCACTCTCTGTGCTGGAGAATAGGGACACTGAGGAAGGTTTTTTGCAGGGCATMGCTGGATCTCTGGGTAACACCTGTAGCCATGATGCCAGGACCTGCTTTAGGTCTCAGCCCCATAAAAACTTGTGCCAAGCATCTTGGTCCTTGTTTCTGCAGGCAAGGCTTCCATGCTGCTACCCAGCATGTGCAGACAGGGGAGGTGGTGTGCCTTCTGCCCTCACCCACAGCTCCAGCCCCTCCCTGTGACACAAAGGGAGGATGCTGATGTCCAGCAGGGCTGGATGCTTGCTCTCCCACTTCCTGCACCAGACTGGCAGATGGCTYCTGTTTGCTGGAGCTGTGTGGCTCTGGCTGTTGGGCTGGGAGCAGCTGCCRCTGCCAGGCGGAAGCAGTCGTGAGGCTTTCCTAGACAGCTTTGAATGGGAGCCAGGAGCCCTCTCGCTACAGGAGAAAATCCACGAGGTCAGGAAATACAGCAGCAGCAGCTCCAGCTCCACACTGGGGCTGTTGGCTTGGCATGCGGATCCCAGCCCTCCTCTTCCCAGATGGTGCTCCTGAAAGGAACTGCTCTCCTCCTTGCTGGCTCTCTCAACTGTTGCTTGACAGCCCTGTGTGGCTTTTGGAGGATCTAACAGTGGAGTGCTGCAGGGGTGATAAATTTGGATTGGGAAACACTAGATGGTGACCTGGATCAGACTTTCAGATCTTGAAGAGCTTGCAGAAAATGGAAGAAGCACTGTTCCTACTCTGTGTGGGACTGGGAGGTTGTGCTTTTGTGTTTCCCTCTGTTATTTTGTGGTCAGCTGTGTGTGYGCTCTGTGTTGGCTGCTGAGCAATTGAAACTGGAAATCCTCGCATCAGGAGAAGGTTTCACAAACACCAAGAGGCTGTAAACCTCCATCCGGTGTGTCACCAGAATGAAAACTGGGGTGTCTGTTACTGTCTCTCTGACAGGAACCCCACTCTCTTCCCTGCTTCTGTTTTTTTTGGAAGCCAGAAGCTTGCCTTTGGGATGGCTGTTCCTTGAACCAGCCCCTGTGGTGGTGATGATGTTCATGTGGCATTGAGGAACAGCCACCCCTATGTTGAAACCGTGGGTACATTGAAGAGCAACCTTGTTCTTCCCATGTTGAGGAGTAAAAAGTGTGATGGGGAGCTCCAAGATGGTGTTGGTAAGCTTAAGGATAGGACCAGCTGCCCAACTCTGTGGCAGAGTTTGGCCATATGGAAATCCCTGCTTTCCCTGCAGCTTTGGCCAGGCTGCTCGTTCCGTGGCATTTGCCCATGCTGTGGTGTGCAGCTGGGTCTGCACACTGCCCATGAGGAGCTTGCATTGCGGTTCCCTTGGGAAAGGAAGGGAGCTTGCCTAAGCACTGATTTCAGCACACATTAATTCGGGCAGCTCTCCTGCCCACAGCTGTCCATCATTCACCATGCTCTCACTGTGCATTAGGACATGTTTCGCAGCAATGCAATGCTATGGAGCAGTCGAGTAGGCTGGACCTGCCCTCCTCTGCAAGCTGCAGGATCTCTCCTGCCATTGCTGGGGCAAGGATGGCAGGCAGAGCAGTGGAGAGTTAGCTGAGGTGACAGAGGGATGGTGTCAGTGAGCAAACACAAACATTGCAGAGATCTTGTATGTAAACTGTTCACATGCTGGCCTCGAGTGGTGAGTAGCAATAGGACCTTTGCCCCCTTTATTTTCCCTGCACTTAGGACACTCTTGGGTGGGTGGGGAGCAAGAAGACGTGGGTCTTTGTTTCTCTGGAGGAGCCAGATCTTAAAGCTCTATGCTAAAGTGGTGATGTGCAGGGTTCACTGGTGTGTGGCTGCCCCTGTGCTGTGCAGTGGAGCTCATCTGGGGTCTGAAGCAGGGTTAAGACACTTCAGTTGACATGGGTGACCACCTTAATCCCCCACCTCCTGCTGCAGTGTGGACCATAAAGCCACTATGGCCATGCAGACTGGGGGTCTTTCAAAGGAATAGGCAGTGCCTTCCACTGGGGTAGTCTTGAGGAAGAACTTCCTCCTTGAGAACTCATGTCTTCTTCCCATATTGAGTCAAAGCTTTTCTCACTGCCTTAGYGAGTCCTACAGGCCTGGGCTGTTGTACCATTCTTCTTGAGCATCTTTGTGACAACTGCTTCATCATCAGCATTAGATATAGAACAAAGTCCATCAGAGCCACTTGCAGGCCTTTGTTTACAGCCTCGTGTGTTCTGCTGGGGGTTGCAGATCTCCCTGCTCTGTAATGAAAGGTGGGAGCTGGCTGCAGTGTTTCTTCAGACACTCAGGACCCCTCTGTGCTCAGCTGTGAAGCTGTTGCTGCAGGAGCGGTACCCTCCTGGACAGCCATGCTGGTRGAGATGGTCAGTCAGAATTTTCTCCTCAGTCCCCTTTTCATCTTGTCTCTTTCCAGAGAGATCAGAAGCCTGGRGTGGGGATCTCTCTTGTCCCTGAAAAGCAGTGCATGTGAGAACATCATATACGTGAGGACGTGCATTAATGGAGCAGAGTGGTGTGTGTGCACATTCAATTAGTGAGATCACTTAGATTCTCTCCTGTAGCCTTGCTTTCAATTTGCATCTCTTCCCTGGCTGCCAGGACAGCACACTGGACATTCCTGGGAAGCAGTGGCGCTTTCAGGTAGGCACCTAGGTTRTGGTATTATTTGCACTTCCTTTCCTCCCACCATCACCACTTTTTCATCATATTTAACTGCTTCTCCAGCAGTGAAGGACAACACAGCAAACCAGAGGTCCTGCTTGACATCATATTTGTTACCAGGTTGCTCTTTTGTACCCATTCCTTTGCCCTTCTTTAGGATTCTGGGTGCTGAGAAGGGCATAAGCTTTGTTTGCCCTACTGCTACTGAGACAGCAGCTCAGAAGAGGGCTTTAGCAAGAGGTGGTTTTGTCTGATTGCTCCTAGCTCAAGTGGGAGATGGAACTGTCTGGGTGGTTTACGGTTGCAGTCAGGTGGGGATTGAAGGCAGAAAGTTCTGGCCTCCTTGCCATTATATCTTTGTTGTGTTAGCAAATGCATCAGCTGCGGTCTGATGCTAAAGCAGCCTTTGCCAGCACAGTTCGTACCAGCTTCCAGAGTTTGGGGGCAGGGGCTGGCAAGCTTTGGGAGGAGGGGGAGTGATTTAACTGTCTGGGGCAGGGGGGCAGAGGAGGGGGTTGTAATCCCTGTGAGTGCTGAAGGGTATCTGACAAGGGCAACTGTGAACTCGTCTGCCTGCTACTTGCTGTATTTTGGGTGGCTTCCCCAGATCTTGCAGTTGGTGGCTGAAAATGAGTATCTGACCCTGGGGTGACTTTCAGTAGGCAGGGCTTGCAGTCCAATGAGGGTGGATTTCTATTTAAACCGTTGGGGTTTTGTAATCTTCCTGAGTTAGTTCCTCTTTCTCAGCAGACTTGGAGCACAAATTTAAGGGAGGAGCTGCGGGGACGTGTATCTTCTTGGGCTGAAGGGCCATGGGAGAYAGGCAATACTGCGGAAGTGTGGTTTGCTCATCCTGACCCTAATTATCATTCTCAGTCAGCACCTTTCGTGACAGCATCTCTTTTCCTCCTGGTGGGTGTGCCAAATTCATCTCAGGGAGCAGGGATGCCTCTTCTGCAGTGCTCCCTCTCACGATGGCAGCACCATTAGCTAGAGGACGGGCAGAGGGTGTAGATGTGCCACTGTCTCAACCCTGCCATGTGATTTGAGGTTTAATGCAGCCATGAGGGTGAAGATGTGGAGGTAACAGAACTTTTGGGTGGGGCTGGACCTTCTTCCCTGCTCTCCCTGGGAAATGACAACATCGTTGGCCAAGGGTTTCAAATCTGTCTAAAGATTTTGGATCRTCAGCTTGAGAAGAGGTAAACTGAGTAAACAGCTGAGCACTTTTGCAAAACCAGACCTCTTAAATGGTTACTTTAGGGGTTGTTGTACACAGCCTTATAGCTCAGTTTTCTCATCAGTAAACTCTCTTGCCTCTTGAAGTTTGGTCAAGGAATCTGTRAAGCTTGCATCCAGACATGTCAAGATGAAGGATTGCAACATACCACAGGATAAAAGGAGTCTTTGTGTTTAGTTTGATAGATTATTTTGCCCTTTTGAAAGTAACCTCTCTTAGCCTAGTGACCACGTTTGTCCTTGCAGGTGGTGGTGCTCCTGGAAGTCCTGAGCTGGGGTCAGCTGGAAGATGACCGAATACAAGCTGGTGGTGGTGGGAGCAGGTGGTGTTGGRAAGAGTGCTTTGACGATACAGCTCATTCAGAACCATTTTGTTGATGAGTATGACCCCACAATAGAGGTAAGTGTGGCGCTGGACATGGGGGTCTGTCCGTGTGAATGTTTTCTTTCCCTTTTGCTTTTCTCCACCTTGTCTCCAACCCGGAGCATGCTCAGTTTGGTCTCAAGTCTGAACTTGAGCAGGGATGTTCCTCTGCTTTGCAGAGCTATTCTGAGTCACTGTGCATGTGTTCAGAGGTCACAGTGACCAACTTACGTCTCCTGCAGAAGGACAGTGGTGTCTGCTGAAGAGAGGTGACATGGGAGGTGGCAGAGCTGGGTAGAGGCTGAGAGGGAGTACAAAAGTCCTCCTTTCTGATGAGATGGCAGCATAGGGAGAGGTSAAAGGTTTCGAATTTAAGAGCCATTTTGTGCCTGTGCTTCCATTTCTCCTCCYGTGAAATCAGAGCAAATATATTGACTTTTTCTGTAGGATGTTTTGAGCTTCACTGATGAAATGGGTTTGATCAGAGCTTGTATTATGTATGTCTTGCAGTTTGAGCAAGATGTGTTGAGCTGCTGAACTATTGTGGCTCCCAGAGTGCTGCCTCTTCTTCACAAGGAGTTAAAGGGTGATGTGTGTGTCTCAGTCGGTGTGGATGGCAGCACTGACCTGTCCAGCTCAGCACCCTGCCTGAACAAGCAGGCAGGGACCCGCTGGTCCTCCCAGGCTGTATGGGGGCAGATGGGGATCCAGTATTCAATATCCATTGTGTTATTATTATTTGCTCAGATTTTAACAAAATATATTCCATTCTCCATCTGCTTTCACCATGGTTAGCGATGTGCTAATTAGCCTCTGCATGACTTACACCTTTGTTGGGTGAGATGTGAGCAGTAGCCACTGCTCTGCATGAGGAGTAAAATCCACCCTGGCAAATTGCAGCTCTGTCATGCCTCCTGGACAATAACTTCCCTGTCTGCAGTCCTAAAGGATTCCCTACCAGATGTGTATAAATGCAGCTGTGGTTGCTGCAGTTACTATTATCATAATGGCTAAAGTCCCCAGCTGGGATGAGAAATCTATTCTGGTAGGTGTTGTATGTGTAGTCCCCACCCAGAAGAGCTTACAACTTACGTAAACAAGTGAGACAAGGCTTGGTGGAAAGGCAGAAATAATCTTACAGTCCTACAGACGGGAAGGAGAGAAAGCACTTAAAAAGCACGTGCTATTACGTCATTTGGCCAAGGTCATCTAGAAAGYCCATGGCAGAGACTGGAATTTAATTAAGGGCTCCTGAGTCTCCTTGCTTATGGATGCAGTTATCTTCTTCCCCAGCTCCTCTCCCCTCATGTGGCTGTCCCCAGTAGGATTGTGTACTTTTCTCAGGAACCCATTCCAGGTTGTTTTTGGCAAAAGAGCTGCTCATGGAGAGCAGCCTTCCTGGGGAGACATCTGTATGGATGCATCCTCTCTTGGACCTTAGGTGGGTAGAGACAACTCTCACCCAGTGATGTGCTGGGTTTTGGCATCCTGTGTTTTTGTCTCCAGCTGCCTGCTCCCCGTACGTACCCTACAGGGAATTTTCTCCATGTAAACAGGCAGCAGGGAATGTAAACCTTGCATGGCATTTCCCAGCACACCCTCCTCACCCTAGCCACTCCTGCAGTGCCYTAGGAGATGCCTGCTCTCTCCTCCACTGTTGCCTCCAGCCCCATTTTGTTCTACTCCCCTTCCAAAAGCTGCTATAAGCTGCTCTTCAGGCCTTTCACCCTGGTACTTGTCCACCTGCAGGTGCCACCACCCTGATGCCTTTGCATCCTTGCTCCCTTGGTTGTACCCCTGCTTCCCCTGATACCCCAGCCAACTACTGATTCATTTCAGGGTGATTCCTTTTAATTAGGCTTCATTTTATGGGGATTTAAGACACAGAGAGCTACCTGCCAGCCATCCAAATGTGACCAACAGACCACCATCCTGTGACTAAGCTGCTTTGGATCATGCCCAGAAGCTGACTATGACTGTTCAGCCAGCTAACAAGGAGCACAGCAATGCTGAAATGAGCAGGATAAAAGTGGGGGAAAAGAGGATACGTGCATGGAGCAAAGGCGTTTTCTGTTGCCCACATGGATTAAGCACAGGCTGTGCTGCAAAGGAGGTACAAGTGGATTGGGGTGCACTGAGAAGATATTCCCCAGGGCAGAAGGGCTGGAGATTTGTCCCCTGGCTGGGACAGAGACCCCGACTGGGTGTCTGCTCTCCTCCTGCCCTCCTGATTTACCAGTGCCAACATTTGGCTGTGTAACTCAACACTGTCCACCCCACTACAGCACACTCTCACAAGTCAGCTCTTGGGCTGCCAAGGAGCATTTGGACCTTTGTTTTGGGGACAGGAGGGCCAAGGCAGCAAGGAAATKTATGTCACTGGCATTGTCCCATGGTGAATAACAGGGATGAACTAAAAAGTTTCACTGTGTTGAGAAATTCTTTGGTTCATCTTGCAGCTCTTAGCAGCTAGCTAGTAATGGGCTTCCCAAACCTCTGGTCATACCCTGACAGTARTGTTTAGCAAATGGACCTCTTGGCCTGTTTCTGCAGCACAGCTCCCAGCATCCAGCTGGGATCCTGAGTTTGAACCCCAAACAGATGTTGTTTCTGCCACCTGGCACTTCACAGTGGGTCCAGCTGTTTTCTCCTCTGCTGAAGGTGGGGTGGCACATGGGGGGTGCAGAGGAGCTGGTAGGGCACTGAGGCTGCACGGTGCTGGTATTAGCTGGTGGCAGCTACCCCTGCAGTGGCAGTCATGTCACCTGGTAGTGTGGCAGGGATAGATGAGCTGCCATCCTGAGCTTCCTGGAGAGGGGGAAGTTGGATAAAGCTGTACAGAAAACATGGATGGGGACAGCTTGTCCCTTTTTTTTTTTCTTTCTGCCAAGCATTCTCTGCAGTATTGTTTTAGGTCTCTGTCTTGTAAGCCAGCTGGCTGGCCTTATGGGCAGCCTGTTGAYGATGTGAGCTGAGATGTGGGATCTTGGGCATGCTGGATGCTGGTGAGACCTCCTGGAACTGGGGACTTGGCAATTAACTGTGAACACGTATGCTGAGAGRCTGGTCCTCTGTACCAACCCAAGGTGCAGAGGTGGGAGGATGCTTTGTGGGGCAGAGGAGGCACTTGGGTCCCCTTGCACCAAGGAGGCTCCAGATACATTATTGATCAGAAATGGGAGCACATTCCTGGAGGGCACCTTGCCAGTTGCCTTCRGAGTGGTTGGCTGGAAGCCAGCCCTTCACTCCATGGTTATTCTCGATGGGTCAGCAGTCCACTTTTTGGGAGGGCACAGCTGAGAAGGTCGTGGCACAGCAGATCTCATCTCTGATTTCACAGCCCTCTCTGCAAGGTGAGGAAAGACTTTCATTAGCCCCAGCAAATGACGTTGTTGTAATGAACCAAAGGATAGAGGCCGTGTTGGCCCCGTTCCCTTTCTGCGCTGCTGCTGATCCTGTTGGTGACCTTTGCTGTGTCAGCTGTTTGTCTGCAGACCTGCAAAGCTCATCTGATAACATTGTGGTCGTTGGAAGAGCAGCCGACATTTGAATTAATTTTAAACTGCAGCAGTAGCCTCTGTGAGTGGCTGCAAAGCACTGTTCGGCTGTACTGCTGACTGGCTGTACCTTTTCCTTACAGTTTGGCTTCCTTCTCTTGCTGAGAGTTGAGSATTCTGCTCTTTCCACAGGGGAGGGCTGTTGGAGAGGGACAGGGATGTCCTCCATGCAGGGGCTGCCCCACAGCATCCCTGCTGGTGAGACTGAGCACAGGGAGAGGCATGGTGGGGAGGAGCAGTGCTTTGAGGAGCCTCCTGTGAAAATGAAACCTTTTGAGGGATGCTCTGGGTGATTTCCAGACCTCCTCACTCATGTGATAAGTTATGATTGCCTCTGCTGCAGGAAAGCCCCCAACTTCAAAGGACCTGCCTGTTCTTACCTCTCCTGAAGCCCTCTGGGCACAGACTGGTTGTGGGAAACACCCTGATTCAAAGTGTGATTTTATTTTCTTCTCATGTTTAAAGAAGAGGTTTACCATCAAACCCAGTTTGAAACCTTACTGGTGGCAAAATTGCCTCTGGTGCCTGATCTGAGATGCATTGGAGGCACTGGATTTCCAGGTCATCTTAGACACCTTCCAGCCATGCAGATCACAGTTCTGGCCAGACACTTCCAGCAGAAGGGCTTAGAGCTGAGACTAAATAATGCTTAGGAAATAGTTGTTGAGGGCTGTGCAGTGTGGTAGAGATGAAGCTGCTCCTGGTCTGCCAGAGGCAGGGCTGGGAATGGAGAGAGCAAGCCGGGAGCTGGTTTTTTTCTCTGTGGTTCTGACAGACAAGGAGAAACCTGCTTAGCTGTTCCCTTTTTCCTTTGGGTTTTTTTTTATTATTATTTTTCCTTTCTCTCCCATTTTTGAAACGGATTGAGTTGTCTCTTTAATGGAAGTTTAACGCAGGCAGAGCATGCCCTGACATCTTCCCAGGGGTGCACTTGATGCATCCCTTTGTTTAGCCAGATCTCCAAGCCCTCCCGTAATGCATCTTCCTCCCTTTCCCTCTCCTGGCCTGCAGGATTCCTACAGAAAGCAAGTAGTCATTGATGGAGAGACCTGCTTGTTAGACATCTTGGACACTGCAGGACAGGAGGAGTACAGTGCCATGAGAGACCAGTACATGAGAACGGGAGAAGGATTCCTGTGTGTCTTTGCCATCAACAACACCAAGTCCTTTGAAGATATTCACCAGTACAGGTCGGTATCCTGACAAGGGGCCTTTCCCTCTTGCCCTGAGCAAACGGGAGGCCTTGCTGCTGCTCTCCCCTGCCCACCCTTTTAGATCAGGCCTGTGATGGAAGCACAGACTGCCAGCAAAGACAATTAGCTCAAGTGGCCATTCCCCAGGGAAGAGACAGAGCAGACGACTAATGTCAGAGACTCCAATAAAACCCTTCCGAAGGGATTGCTTGTGGCCTTTGGGGACCCAGTAATGTAATGTTTAAGTGTTTATGGAGACTAGAGAGCTGATCCTGTATGACCCCCTCCCTTCCCTCCCTAATTAGTGGAATTGCTCTGTTAGCACAATCGATCTCAGCAACTTCTGCTGGCCCCAGAGCTGGAAGAGGAGACTGGGAAATACAGAGAGAGCTGCTTGCCCTGCTGTCTGTCCACTGTCACTGTGGTTTGCCAGCTGCACACACTGTGGAGAGACAGCCCCGCCTCACTGGAGCTTGCTTTCAGCCAGGGCAAAGATGGAGCAGAAGGGGAGTCACAGTTCCAGCAAGATGATTTGCCCAAGATGATGTACGGAGAAAAGGTGACAAAGCAGGGACCCTGTCCTAGCACCCATCCCCCTTCTCCTCTCTGTTGATATCATCCCTGCAGAGCTGGAGAGGCAAGGAGATGATATAAACACAGCAGGAATCTTCCCTGTTCACCCAGTGCTACCTTAGGGAGGGTTCACTCTGTGCCTTTTTCTGAGGCTTGGCTGTGATGGGAGGCACTTCCAGGGGATGCAGGAGATGGCTCTGTCTGTCCCTGCTCTGTCCAATTCCCTACAGGGGACTGTGTATCCCAGTCCGTTATTAGAAACCAGGGTTTCAGTATCCTGTTGCTCCAAGCACAGGTACATTCCTGCTTTGCTTCATAGTCAGAGGTGTTGCYTGGAGCTGCTGGGATGTTTCAGTCTCACCCAAAAGGCTGTTCAGTGTAACAGCTGCACAGATGAACTAATTTGGTTTGTTTCAGTTGAACCAWAGGACAAAGGATGGGATTTTCCTAAAGCACCTGAGGGATTGAGCAGCATTCATCCTTGTGCTGGGGCTGGTGCCTGTGAATTGCTCATAGGATGGCTTGATTTCGAGCCATCATGACCGTGATGTAAATCACTGGCTTTCATCTCCTGTAGACTGTGCTCTTTGTGTTTGCACTTTTAAAAGAATATTCCCCAGAGGAACACTGGCTCTCCCTGTTTAGTAACCATTTGGAGGTATCTCTTTTCAGCTAAGTGTAGCCTGTGCACTAAATTTAGTATACTTGCATTTGCTGATCAGGATGTTACACAGAACATTTAAATGGCTTTATGGCATATCATTTCTATAGTCAGACTTAATTTCTATGTTCTATTACATTAAAAAAAGATGATTGACTCTTTTGTGTGTGCTACATGTCCAGCTGCCTTTGGATGGAGATTTGCATTCAATCAAAATACAGAAATTGGCATATTCAATCTTCTATTAGTTAAATTAAAACCATGTTAAATGTTCCGGATCCATAAGCAAAAAAAAAAAAAMCTGTTTTGCATCTGAAGTCAAATGGTTTATTAAGCAAAGGAAGCTATTATCTGTCAGAAGGGAATTGAATAGTTTGTGGTCATAATGGCCTTTTAAGATTTTTAGAAGTGGTGAATCTCATCCTCGCCCACCTAGTTTTAGATCCAATGTTGGAATAAAGAAGTGAGCACTACAGCTTTTYTAGTTCCCAGTTGGTTTCTCAACTTTGAGTGACCTAAACTAAACTGAAAGGCAGCAAATACTGCATGTGCATCTGCAGAAAAGGTTACAGCTGCCAAAAGCTGCCTTATCAGCTCAGCAAATTCTGTTTGCAAGGGATTTTTTTTTWAAATCTAAAATGTTGGAAATAGTACAGGTAAATGCTTGAGAATTCATTCTTACTTAACTTAAACTACCTTAAACTCATGTCTTAATATAGATTGTCATAATTCAAATTGTTTTGTAAACAGCTGCATTTAAGGAGCAGAAGTATGTTTAGTTTTCATTTCCAGAAGTTTTGCTATTTACTGACTTGTGTGCCCTAGTYATTTACATTTTCCTGAAAGCTCAACACAAGGCACTCAACAGGAGTGAGGGGTAGCTGTCAATTCTTAAAAAGAAGAAACTGGTGGGGAGTGTTGTGGAGCTGCCCCTTCATTCTTCACACCACCTCCTCTTGCAGGGAGCAGATCAAGAGGGTGAAAGACTCAGATGATGTTCCCATGGTGCTGGTGGGGAATAAATGTGACCTCCCGGCTCGGACAGTGGAGACCCGGCAAGCACAGGACCTGGCCCGGAGCTATGGGATCCCCTACATAGAAACGTCTGCCAAAACCAGACAGGTAGGAGGAGGCTTTTAAACAAAATGCTTTTTTTTTCTGCATTGCTGCTCTGGAGGGGTAGGAAAGGGCAAACACCACCTTGCAGACAGATTGGGCAAGGGTTGGGCTTTGTTGCTTCCTCAAGGCTAAATGCTCCCCTGGGATGTTCCCCAATCTGGGCTTGAGTCTCCTGTCAGGAGAAGTGCATCACCATGCTGTGGCAGCAGTGAGGGGAAGATGCCTTCTCAGGGCTTTCTCCAAGGCTCTGGAATRGCCTTCACAGTCACTGCAGGTCAGCTAAGCTCAGGTCACTGGGCTAACCTTATCCATGGTCTATTTTGGCAGACCTACAGGCAGAATATACCAGTGCTGGGAGGATCATGTGGGGTCCCAGAGCACAAAGGTGGAAATGCAACAGCTGACACCTTCAGTAGTCCAGTGGTGGCTTTTCCCTTGGGTGGCAGACTTCATTCAGACTGCTGAGAGCTGATGAATCTCAGAGACTTGAGAGCTCCTTGTCCTCGTGGTTGCTCATTCAATCTTGCTCTCTGTTCAAGGGCCACATTCCGGTCCCTGTTAGTCCTCCCAGCTTGATTCTGTACCTTTAACTCTGCAATCTGCACTGCTGGGAGACAGCACTAGGGATGTTTGCTGGGGAGAAGAGGTCTCTCTCTACTGTCCCTCCTCAGAGGGGGCAACTGCTTCAAGCCATCCGTTTTCCCCAGGGCGTTGAGGATGCCTTCTACACCTTGGTGCGGGAGATCCGGCAGCATAAGCTGCGCAAGCTGAATCCCCCGGATGAGAGCGGCCCTGGCTGCATGAACTGTAAATGTGTGGTATCGTGACTATGGTAAGTGGTGGGAACACGAGATGGGGTGCAGTGGAGGTTATACTGGAAGCAGGAAATGGGGGAATGTTGGAAGAAGGACAGGAGGTGACTGCAGGTGCACTCATCTAGAAACAAATACTGCAGGAACAATTTCAGCAGTCRGTATTTTTTAATGAAACACCTTTTGGATTAAAATAGCATTTTTCTGTCACAACATGGGTAAGTCAAAATTCCCACTTTCCTGAGGAAGTGTGTGGCAGGAAAGGGTTGTTTATTTTTCCCCCTCATTTTGTGCAACAAAATTCTATACGACTGTATTTCCCCAGGAAAAGCTTCTTCCCATGCTGCTGCTCTGAAAGAGGAGTTTAAGATGGTGTTGAAGGTGTACAGATCATTGCATGCTCACCAGACTGGCTCTAGAAGAGCTCAGATGAAGAKCTGGGTGGGTGCATTGCCTCCTAATGCATTCACATAAATTGCCTCATCCTAAAGCTTTAGAGCAGACCTGTCTCACTGTGAAAGTCCTGTGTYCCTCAGAAGAGTGTTCCCCATTAGATATATCCCATGGGATATTTGGAACTGATGCAATGTTGAGAACTAGCCATAAGGGGGCTGTTTGCTTTTATAAATTGTGCATGTTGGAGCCAGAAACAGTGTTTTTCAGATTGTTTATGTTCACTTGCCTGTTCTTTCCTCTTTTTTTTAATGATGAGTTTATTTAAAACACTGTTGGATAGCAGTCAGGGAGAGCTCCTATTGTTGTCCYTGCATGTGCTGGCTAGCCTTAAGTGAAAGGTCTGAGAATATCAGTCTATACAACCAACTCTTTCCATGGCAGAAATGTAGAGAGGGGAAATTGGGGATGAGTGCATCAGGGAGTTCTGTATATAAGGACATGTGAGACTGGGCTATGGCAGAAAAGCCTGCATGAACATTGCCCTTGTCTTTTGGGGAGTCTACCAAGCTCCTGGACTGGCCCTTCACCCCTTACAACAAMTGCTGGAGTCCTAAAGAGAAGTGCACTGTATCCAGAGATGGTTTTAAGAGGGTCTCTTAACACCTCTCTCTGAAGGTAGAGATGGGCAGCTGGCTCCTTCGGATGCTTTTTGAGCTAGAGACTGGGAGCACAGCAGAGCTCTTCCTYCTACCCCTCACTCCCAAGGAAAAGAAAAGCCAAAACAGTGCTGGCAACATTTGCTTCCTATGAGCTAAAACCCACCCAGCACCCCACCCCTCCTCTCCCAGCTGAGGCATGTAAGGTCGGCTGGGGGCCGAGCTGAATGCTGTGCCCAGCACACTTATCACTGCTAAGGGAGATTTTCCAGATGTTTGTGTCCTCCAGATGTTCAGGAGCGTTTCCTCCGGATGGGGATATGAGCTCAAGGCTTGTTTCCTGCTCTGGCTCACAGCTGACGGCATGGGCTTGGCAGGCACTGCTGCTCTCTTACACTGACTGCCAGGAGCCCAAGCCCTGTCACAGCCTGGTGGCAGCAGCAGTGTGGGCAAGAAGGGCTGCGAAAGAGTCACTTGGAATCACTCCTTTCTGTTAGGAGAACATGCCCTGCAAGTTGCCTGTATCTTTTTTTGGTCAGGCAGAAACTGGAAACCAGACATCCCAGCTTAATCTAGCTGCAGTGACCAATAGCAGAGCGGGAAGATCATCAAGGCACAAAAGGAGAAGGGAAGCAAAGACTTGCTGGGATTTGGGGAGCTAAAGGGTGTGTTTGTGGCAAATAAACTTTGGCTGCATTTTGCTCTGGGCTCATTTTGTGGTTCCTATGATCCCTGGAGGAGGTGGAAAGATCTTGCCAGTGTCCCTTCCCACAAGGAGGTTCAGAGGCAGAAAATCTGGTGAGGTGCCTGAGGCTCACCCATCGCGCCACTGACTCCAAGGCTTGTTCCTTTCAGCAGATGTGCAGATGCTTTGCTGAGCCAGGCCAACACTTCTAAGACCTGTGTAGCCTTTCACTTTTCCTCTGTGGGCACTAATGGGGTCATCCCAAATTGTGAGGGGTGACTACTGCAAACAGTACTGCTGGTTCTGATGGGGAATGGCTGCTAATGAGTGTTCTCTTCTGTTTCAGCTGATTGGACCATGTCTTGGAGAGGTTCCCACTGTGCAGTGCGCAAGGAAAGAGGTGAAGCGAAGGAAGATGCAAATGGATTCAGAGGAGTATAGAGAGGGGGAGAGGAGGAGGAGGAAGAGGACAGGGGGAGCATGACCTCCTCCAAGGACTATCTCGCACTTCACCCAAGCCTGCGGCAAACAACATTTTTTTTTCTTTTTTTTTTTTTTTATCCCCATCCCCTCATCCTTTGGCCTCCTCCCATTCTGGCAACTGTACAAAACCACAGATTGAATCACAGTAAATTATTATTTGATCGTCTCAACAAATCACCTTGATGGCTGTGTCCTCCTTCCAGAGGCTGCTGCTGGTGCTCCGAAGGATCGCTGGTGGGATGGCGGGGAGGAAAGGGTGCTGAGATTTGCTCTCCACAGACCAAGGTCAAGCTGTAGATCATGGAGGTGATTGGGGTGGGAGAGATAAGCTCTCTTTTAGGGCAACATAATTTGTCTCTTGTCTCCAGCAAATTTTTGTCATGTCCTCCCCAGCCTACCCGAAACCCTTCATTGGCCCCACATTTTGGTAGGGTGGAAGAGTGCAACCAGTCAAAGCCCATCCTTTGGCACTCCCTTGAGTACTTTGCATTCAGCCTATCCTTGTGGGATTTATGGCCTCAGATGCAATGCCTGAAAGGGAAGATGCATCAGGGAGGAGATCCAAGAGTTGGGTTCACCTCGGCTGGTACCAGTTTGCTGTATCCCTGACACCTTTCATGGCATCTCTTTCTGGCACAAGACCTCCATGATGTGTTGTGCTCCAGAGGTAGAATGAGGCCTTTTTGGATCCCTCCAGCACCTGTCTATGCTAACAGCTGTACAGCACCTGTTAGCTGTACTAACACCTGTATAGCACCTGTATATTCCTTGGGCTGCTCCAGTATGTACAGGTAAGCAAATCCTTATCTGCCCTGTGCACGGCTTCGTTACTGGTGAGCACATCAAGAAGGGCTCTCCTGCACTGCAGAAGCTGTCTGCCTGGTCAGCAACTAAGTCAAAAGGATTCAGGCTTCTAGTCCTTGAGTTTAGAGTGGTTAAGAGTGTTTTGGATAAGGGTGAATTTGCTGGGAACCCCGTCTTTGCTCAGCTCTGCTCCTTTGGGGTTTTTGCCTGAGATCTGACCCATGTGCCTTTCACTTGCAGCCCCAAGACAAGGTACTGCACTCAGTGCAGCAGGTGGCTTGGTTCTTGCTGCCTTTCCCTCTCCCAAGCTATTGCATAGGCTAATTTAGCTGGCATTCAGAATTAGGAGCATCAAAGGAGGAAGGTGATCCAGCTGAGTGCGGGAGGGAGCTGTTCTGCATGGGCTAGCCCAGGCCTGAAGAGGTGCTGGGTTTGGCAGCCAAGGCTGGACTGGCTTGGGAGCGGAGAGGGTGGTGTATGAGTCACAAAGCTCACATGGCAAAACCAGTAGAGAAACCCTGGYGACCCCCAGCACAAAGCCACAGCCCACCCAGAGCTTCCCAGCATCCATGCAGGCAGCCCCCCATCCCACTTCCCATGCTCTGTCTTGCCAGGCAGCAGTAGAAGAAAGCAGAATTCAACTCCCATGCTGCTTGGGGGTGCTGCCTTTGCTTTTGGCCTGGGCAAGAGAGGACTTGTGCTAATGGCTTGCTTTTTGTACATGCATGCTCTGAACTGCTTTGGGGCACAGCCCCCACCCTGGCTGCAGTTGCCTGGCACCCTGTTCCTGCAGGAGAAGGGCTGATACCAGCTGGAGTGGGAGAAGTTGCCCAAGGGGAGAGTGCCCTGCCTTTAGCTGGGTGTGCTGTTTGCTGCTTGTCCCTGTGCTGGAAGATTGCTGAAGATGCTAAGCCTGGTGTTACATGGCAGGGCTGGACCAGAGACTCCCAGAACCTCCTGTCCTGAGTTGGTTCAAGTGAAGCCTGGAAGTGTGGGGTTTGTTCCTAAGTTGGCAGCTTGTGCTCAACTGGCCACAGGACAGAGGGCAGGGGTGCTTTGTCCTTCTAGAAGATGACATGGGGGTTGGCATGGGGACTCTTCCTTGGTAGTGTTACTGCTAGGAACCTGGTGTTCTTCATATGCAGCAGAATTTATTCCGTCCTTCCCCAGGCACTTGGTGAAGGATGGGGAGCTTTGTCTGGAAGCCTTCAGAGGTGATGTAACACTATGGGACTCTCTGAAGGACTGGATGGCTCAAACCACTGAGAGTTTTCTCTCATGTCTGGCTGTGAGCCAAATGCCACAAAGACTGGGAGCTGTGGCCAAGGAAGCTGAAAACCTCCAAGGAGCATCAGGGAGGTGTCTTCACAAGGCAGGCAACAGCTGCAGGTCCAAGAAACTGGCAGACCTTGGTGAGGGTGTGCTAGAACACCACTGGCCAGAATACAAACTATTTCAAGTGTGGTCAGGAGCAAGAAGCTGAAGTGGGAACATCTCCYTTCCAGAGAAGTTTCTGCACCTGGGATAAAGTTTTCAAGCTTATAAAACAGCTGGTCAATAACAGACCATCAGCAGAGCTGGTTAGCTTTCTGCTGTAATTAGGTCACAAGAAACTCAGACATGGATCAATGTTAAAGTTCACGATAAAAGCTGGGAGATAAGTTGGGAGCCAAAGGAGCTGTTAAAAGTGTGACACCACAGCTCTTCTTAAACCAGGTATTAATTGTGTATTAATATTGTACTGCATCTTTGTTCCAGGAGAAAAATCACAACAGATCAAGATACATCAGCTGTGATCTGGTCTGATCTTTGCTRTTGGCAGAAACCAGATTGTATCACTTCTCTCAGGTGAAGCTGTTACTTTGGACTTAGATTTTTCACTTGCTGCCTTGGTGCTGGTAATTTGGGCACAGGACAGCAACTTGCTGGCCCRTGACAAGCAGGAAGTCAGTATGTGAGCACACGATGTATATTCTCTGCTAGCTGAACTTCTTGAGTCTGAGAGTAATTCCAAGATTAGTTTCACTGGAGTGAATGTTGGTTTGGAGAAGAAACTGAGGAGTTGATTTTTACCATAGTTATTCAAGGCACATTTGTTCTAGAAGTACTTGGACTGGAAGATGCAGTTGTTTCCCTTATAATGAGGAGCTTGTTGCATACCTCAGTTCTGCTTCCGTGGAATGAACTCAGGTGAGCAGAATGTACAATTATTCTGATTATTCCTGCTGCATAGCTGAAGCTGGAAGAGTCCACAGAGGTGAGCTTTCTGCTATATTTGAGTACATCAGCTCATCTCTGGCTGTTGTGATCTCTTCAGCTGGTCATGGCAAGGCTCAACTAAACTTGGTGCTGTGCTGTGGATTTCCAGTCAGTGGAAGAGGCTTCAGTCAGGATCCTACTGAAATGTTGAGACTGCATGTCCCATGATGGAGGAGTGCCACCTTTGAACCYGTACTTAAATAACAGAATAGCTGACAAGGTCTGGTCTAGTCTGGTCAGGTCCGGATGTCTCAGGACAGGCGTACAAATTTTTCTCTCACATCATTCAAGTGCYCCACACCCTGTTACAGAGGGGTTGGGGCTCCAGAGACAGCATAGCTGAGTCAACTGATAGAATTGCTTACAAGTCCTTAAAAATGCTGATTAAGTGCTGGAACACATCTCATGCCTTTTGGTCTGTGAGGGCTTCCACAGGAACCTTCTAAGCCGACAGAGAGGGTGACTCCAAACACATGGTGCTTTGCTGGGGGCTTTGGCAAGGACCTGAGTTCAGCAGGAGCTGGCAGCAATGACTCTGCTGGAGTGAGACCTGAGATGTGAGTGTGGTGGGAGCAGCTGAATGAAAGGCTGGGTTTTATGAAGCAGCCTTGGCTAAATGCTGGTGTCATCCTCCTCACCTGCAGTGTGGTTGGGTAAAGAGGAGCAGACCAGATTTCCCTTCTGGACTACAGCCACTACTGCAGACCTTTCCAGCCTAAGCAGTACTTTTCTGTCACCTCTTGCCTCCACCATAAAGGTAAGCAAAGCCACCCAAGAAACAGCTTTCCCAAGCCTGAGGTTATCTAAATCTGTAGGCTTTAGATGTTCCAGGAACAGGGCTCTGATCTGAGGCCAGGTTGAGAGGTCTCTAGAGCACCAGAGTAGCCCAGGCTCTTCATGGGATGGTTGGAAGCAGGAGCTTGTGGTATTGCATCCAATATATCCACAGGTACCGTGGGCTGAATACAGGTTTCCTGGCTTAGGAGAGCCAAGGTACCAGCTCCAGCCAGGGCTACTGGGGCTGGGATGCATGCCTTGCACTCCTGGCGCCCTTGCTCTGCTCCCCAAGTCYCAGCCACTGCTGCCACTGCCCCTCTGCAGCACACAAGGAGCACAAGGAAAAGCACAACAGTAGCACAACAGCAACYGCTCCAGGTGCCACAGCAGCAGGGAACAGCACAGCAGCACCACCGTGGCCGCAGGACGTGATACACGTGAGCAGCAGGTGAGCAGCACAGCAAGCCCAAGAGAAGGAACACTTCCGGGCCCAGCCAAACTCCAACTTGTCTCTGCCAAACTGGCTGGGGTACAAAGCTGCCAGACACAGCACACCCCTCTCCCTCCCCGCTGCTGTATCCTGGGAGCACAGCCTAAACCAGCACAAAGCCTTGCTCCTTCCCTCAGCTTGGCTCTACTCCAGGCTCTACTTAGCATCAATTATTCAGTGCCGACTGCCTGAAGCCTTTCAGAGGCACGCAGGGGTTGATGAGCTTTCGATGTCGTGGGAGATGGGCAGGGGTGGTGACGAGCACAGCCAGGCGTGGCAGAGAGCCAGCAAGCAGCGATAACAGCGGTGGTCACCCGCCTGTCCCAGCTCCTGTTGTTGGTTTGGCTRTTCCTGAGCCAGGAAGGATAGGAGCCATAGGGGGCTGCCAGAGCACCTGAGCGAAGAACAGCTTGAGGAGTTTGCAGTTCTTCCTTGGAGACTGGCCTTGGGAGCTGGAGAGCTGGTGTGACGACAACAGTGGCTCCACCAGGGAAAGTGGGATAGGGAATACTGGCAGATACAAAGGGCAGAGGGAGAGGCTGTGGGAAGACCAGTCCCTAGCTGAGAACAGCACTAGAGTTTAAGCAGCAGCCTCAGTAACATCTACAGCATTCATTTGCTACTGGTTCCAGTGCTGTTCAGAAAGTGGCTGTCTGTAACATTGGGCTTATGAGATTGTCCTCTTTGTCCCCTCCGGGGGGGACAGGAGAGGACAAGGGGTACTGCTGGAATGATGTAGGGGCTGTCTACCCTGCCATCCCCTCAGGGACATGAGCACGCCCCGTGCTGGCATCTCCCTGCTGCAGGGGCCATGCCATGACCTGGTGCTCCCGGCAGCAGCTGGGACCAGACATTGGACCAGGCATTAGTCCAGGCTGGACACCCCAAGGTCTTTCAGTGCTCTAGTAAYGGAGGGAGGGCTTAGGCTTTACCTGTGGGCAAGTCCCAGGGTGGCCTCCCCCTGGGAAGGACTCTGCAGTGGGTGCCTGGCACCCCGAACCCCTACCCAGGAGCCCCATAAAGCACCAATTCAAGGCTGGGTACCTCTGTGGCTCCTGCATTCGTGGAGGAATGCTGTCAGAGGAGGTGGTGGAGCCGTGCCTGTCCCTGGTCCCTGCGGGGACAGAGTGAGTGTACCACAGCCATGAGCCCCCATGCAGGGAGTCTGAGGATTAAGGATACCAATAAGCAGTATCTTACTCCTTTTTTTTTCCCTAAAACCAATTGAACCAAGGCTATTTAATGGAGGAATATAACCCTCCAACCTAGCACAATTCACCTTGCCTTGRGGAAACGACCCTTCTGGACACGTCTGCTCTCTCCTTGGCAGAGATGCTGTTTTAGCAGTTGGATAAATGTCATCTAAACTCTGCACTGCCTGTCATGTAAGTAACCATGGCAGATGTTCAAACGTGGCCCCACCTGGCACTGCCTGAGAGTCAACAGGTTCACAGGGGCTGGTGGCTGGGAGGTGACACAAAGCAGCTTGTGCAACAGGGCTGCTTGTGAGCATCTGGAGCATGGGAGGGATGAAGTCTGCTTCACTCCAGCCTAGGGATCTCACCCTTGCTCATGGTACTGCATCCCTGTGCTGGCATCCAGTGTGAAATGGCACAGGAGATGTGCCAAGAGCTGCATTCTCAGAGCACTCCTGTACCAGCAAACATTGTGGTGCTTAGTGTGGTTTTTCTGCAGTGTTGCAGTTAATATAAATGAGCTAATATAAGGGCWCTGGAGAACAATTTTTGTTCCTGTTTGACCGCTTGGGTGAGGCAGGGCAGTGATAGCAGGTGACATAGGGGGATGCCAATTTCAGGCACTGCTCATAACTCCAAGGGTGGCATTTAGCTAATTCGGTCAGTCTTCGTGCCCTGTGTGCTGCTCTGGCAGAGACAGATGCCCTGTGTTTACCATAAACGTGATGCTTAAGACCAAGTGGCCGCTTTCTCTCAGGGGAGCCAGAACACTGTTCACATGTAACACCTCAAAGGCAACAGCACCATGGTTATCTAAGCCCAGGAAGTCCTGGGCACGAAATCTGGGGTGTGTCAGAGGTACTGCTCACTCACAGCTTTTGAAAATTCATTTTCAGCTGTCAGCAGCACCACCTTATGCTCCCAGTGACTGCTGTAAACGTGACTCAGCCSTGACTCACGAGTGTGAGTCACACTCACCCACCCACCTGCTGTGCAAGGAGCTGTGTCCACCCGCTCCGTGTCCTGTCCAACCCTCCCTACACTGCCTATGGGCAGGAAAACAAACTTCAAGCACAGAATCTTGGCCAAAAAAAGAAGCTTCAGCAATACCACTAAGCAGCAGCTGTGTGTCAGAAGGGATGCTGCCCTTTGCTCAGCTGGGAAAGGATGGTAAGTAGAAAGGAACATTTTTCTTTAGGCTGCTACTGGAGATGCCTGGATTTAACTACTGTAGAAAATCTGGGAGGAAAGCAGAGATGGGGCAGGATCAACCTGTTGCAGCTGAAGCATATCCAGTGAACCTGAAGCTAAAAGTCATCAGAAGGCAGCCAGCCTTGCTGCAGCTTCTATCCCTATAAGAAACCTTGTGGAGTCTGAATTTATGCTAAACTTCTTTAACCGTTATTATTACAACCATGTAAAACACAGCATCAAACACTCTGGACAGTTTGGATCAGTGTAAAAAGGAATGAYTGACTTCCCAAAAAAGCCTTCCTTTAAAAAACCAACCAAATAAAAATGCACAGACATAAAAATGTTGGGTTTTTAAGTAATAATTATAATACATTAGAAAGAGTCATGGAGGAAGCGTTCCACGCTGTAAACAAGAATAGCAAATAAAAAGAAAAGCAGAGGGTAGCTAGGCTCTCAAAAGTGCAYGGCAGAGAAACCCTGACCTCAACTTCTGGCCCCTGATGGAGCTGGGTCCTGTGGCTCCTGCTGCCTGCCAGTGCTGCAACCACTCAAAGTGCTCAATCACAAACAAACAACACAAAGAAAAACAAACCAAACCTAAAATAACCCAAACCCAAGTCCAAAGCGATGGACTTTACCTCTACATGGAAGGCAGCAAGGCCAGCGTCATCTCAGGGCTGCGAGGGTAAGGACGGGGGGAGCTGCTTTCCCATGTTTGCTCACAGCAAGAGTGGCTTTTGCTGAGGGGCTGAGACTGTTGCAGGAGGCTAGGAAGGGCTGCAAGTGACTTGGGCCAGTTAATTTGTCCTGCTGCACTGCCACCCTCATCCTTCTTCCTTTCCTAGTCCCAGAAAAAAAGCTGAGGCTGGGCCAGGCCTTGCTGCCACAGACCCACCATGGCTGCAGCTTTGTCTGCAGCAAGGGGCAGAGGGGGAGATGGGAGGGGGATCACGTGTTGATGTGCTGAAGTGACAGCATCACACCAAAGCGATGCATGGTGCTGGCTCCCAGCCAGCTGGGGCAGAGGGCCTCTTCCCAAACCTATCAGCTTKCAGAGCCTACAGGTTGGAGAAGAGTTTCTTAGGTGGCAAAGTAAGGAGCTTGGAGACCTTCCCAGCAAGAAGCACACTGGTAGGAAAGGGGAGCCTGTGTCCAAAAGTTCCTGAAACCAGCTGATGGTTTCCCCCAGGCCTGRAGGTGACCGAGGCCCTTGCTGCTCATTCCTATTAGGCTTGGAAGGAAGGACAACCCCCAACCCTTGCCCCTCAAAATTCATGTTGAACATCACACACCAAACCCCATGCAATGAGTACTGTGCATTGACAGCTCTGCAAAATTAGAGCAAACCACCTTTTTAAATGTTAATACTGCAAAACATCCCACACACACAGCGAGTGAGGAGCCTGAATGCACAACTGACATGATGTGCAAAGGCTGTGTGCCTGAAATGAGGGGAAATGGGTCAAAAGGAGGGGAAAGAGGTCTCAGCTCTTGCATGAGTGATGCTCAGATGTGTTAGAAGGAATTCTATGTGGGCTTCAAGGACAGAACCCCAAGCCACAGCAGCCAAGCTGACATGTGACTAAAAGCCTTCAGGTCCTTCCTGTTGCTTCCCAGCAAGCTCCAGCAGCCAATGGGCAAAAGGCAATGGATATCTGTCCTGAAATACTGCTCAGGTATTGTAACACACAAATAGATTAACCTATGCACAGTTACGGAAAAACATACTCTAAATTAAAAACAACTCAAGCACCATTGTCCTACAAAGGACCTCTGGTGTCTCAAAACACAAACACTGAACATTCAAAGAGCACTTTTCCTCAAACAGCAATGCTCAACTCCTCACAACACCCCTGCGAGGTAGCTAATAGGGTTATCCCTGCTCTGCAGAGGGAGAGGATGGGCAAGGTTGGAGGCTCAGCGGAAGATGGGGTCTGGGACAGAGCTGGGGCTGCAATGAAAGCTGAGGGTGCTGTGGTCTGGCTGGCTACATCCAAAGAAACATCCAGTCTTCCCTTCAACACTCCCTGCTGCAAACATAAACCACCACACATACACAAGGCAAAATAAATCCTGATAAATCACAGAACCATAGAATATGTTGAGCTGGAAGGAATCCACAGGGATCATCAAATCCAGCTCCTGGAACCCACAAGGTAATTTAGTGGAAGTTTACTGCTGGGCTTTCAGGTAGGCTTTAGATCAGGTTATGCAATAGAAGMAAGCCTGTGAGATAAATAGTTTTCCAAGTCTCCTTAGAACTTTAAGAAGCTTTTGCCCAGGGTCTCTGCTGAGGGGATAGGAATCCCATTTGCAGTCCCTCCAAAGGTGGCACTTGCACCACCSTTTCCAGACAGCAGCATTAAATCCAGCGTATCTGGACTACTTCCTATTTTTTCACTGATCTGCCTTCGTGATGAAGTGCCTTCACCTCTGGGGTGAAGTAGATGCTGGAACCAGAATTCTAGAYCAGCTCTTTTCATGGGGTGTCTCCCCAGGTCTGTGCACACCTCCAGCCAATGGCTTGGGCTGTGCAGCAGCAGCACCCTGGGATGGGGAGGAGATGGACAGGCCTCTAGGACCTGTTGCTTGATGGGCAAACKGGCATGTGAGCCACCCATCATGCCCAAGTTTCCTTCCTACTGGTAACTCTGTGTGGGCTCAGCCAGAAGGGCTAAGACCAGGTTCTGGGCAATGTGCTCCCCCTTCCCCAATTCCTATGCGCTTTTCCACCCTGACACTTAACTTACTCAAAGCAAAAGTGGACTTATCTGGGGCACTGTGATTAGATGCCATCACACCTCCAGCAGCTTGGTAGTGCAGGCAGGTTTCCCGAGCCAGCAGCTCTCCTTTTCCTGTTTGGGGAACAGAAAGGCAGCGAGCCTGCTCGCYGCACTGGCCCTGTGAGGGAAAGGCTAGCAGGAAGGGCACTCAGCCCAAGAGACCAGGCTCCGCCTTCATCACTGTCCTTGTCACCTTGAGAACCTGGGAAATAACCACTGTGCTGGCAGTCCCCCACCAGGGTGACACCCAAGGTGATATCAGAGGGACTCAGCAGCTGTTAAATATGTCCTTCCTGGATATCCATCGGCAGCAGGAGCCAGATACAGCTGGGCACTGCTTTGTGGAATTGCATAGAGGGGGCAGCGGGCTGGCCTGTGTCCTGCCAGGATGCCATGGCACTGCCTGGAAATCCTGCTACCTACAACTGCAGGTCTGGGGAATGAAATAAAGATCTATTGCTACAAAGGTCATTGAAAGCAATTCTGTGGCTGCACCAATGGGGACATTTTAAAGAAAGCATTTCGGACTCAGACACCTTGTGCCTGCTTCCATGGCYGTGGTTTCCCATGGCAGGCAGGAGCAGGAGAAAGCACACAACACACCAGCCCTGCCTCTTCCCCCAAGCAATGAGGCTAGGGGAGCTTTGAGGAACAAAAAAATGAAAGCATTTTCCAATTTGTCCATAAGAAACATGCAAATCCAATCTGCTGGTGTCTCCTAGTGCTGGTGGCCACTGCTTCATCTTCTCRCTGGGCATTCGTACCAAAGCACAGCTTGACGTGCAATGGTGCTGTGCTGTCACCCCGACAGCCCTGCTGACAGAAGGGGATCCTGCAGATGGGGCAAGGGTGCTGCTCCAGAGCCTGCTTCTTCTCCCTCACCTTCCCCATCCCCACTAGAATGTCACTGATTTGGGCAGCTTTGCCAGAGAAGGAGAGCCTGAAAGGAAACTGTTCTCTGAGTGTGATTTGGCAACCTGTGGYGGTAATTTTGGTTTGGGACTCAGTGGGGGTCGTGGGGCTTTCAGTGCATTTAATGGTTTCTGGAGGCTTTTCTGGACCTCCATCTCCTCTGAGTCCGCCATAAGTGGTGGTTGCAAGAAGGCTGAAGGCAGGGGATGTCCAGTCTCTGACAGAGGTAATGCCACCTGCTTTCTGTTCAAGAAGTCCTGCTCTGTTGCATGGGCCAGGTGGAGGGGAGTGGTGGTTTTGATAACGACATAGGGGCTGTTCCCTTCTACCACGGGGGACGGTGTCCGCTGGCTGGGGCAGCCCTCGGCCAGCCCTGCTGCCTCCGGCTCTCTGCTGGACAAGGTGGGCACACTGCCCCCCGCCTGCCTGCGCACAGCCAGCGCGCCCATGGCCTCAGGCCAGTGCCTAGTGCCGGTGGCACTGCCCAGCCCGTTGTGCTGCAGGCTGAGGAGCTCTCCTGTGGATGCAGCTTTGGATGCCGAGCGCTTCAGGCCCGTGTCACCCGGCAGCACTGCCCCGCAGTGTCTGTCTGCCGCCTCCCCATGCTCGCTCTCAGGGGAGCCATCGCTCTGTGACTCGCAGGAGAGCCGCCGGGATCCAGCCGGCAGAGGATGGAGCGGTGCATCGAGCACTGCGTCTCTGCCAAGGGAAGATGTCTGTTCTCCCAGCRGCAGGGCAGCAGCATTTGGCTGCCACACTGCGTGGTCCACAGTGGAAAGCTCAGTGGTGCTCAAGTCGGGAGGAGCCAGCCTGTTTTGGAGAGAGGAGTCTAAAGAACTGTGCTCAGCTGGGGCATGGAGGGAGACTCCATGGTCCACCATGGCACAGCCAGGAGCACGAAGAGGCTGCTCTGGAGGCAGGACTGTGGGCAGGAGGTGTTGCTGAGCCTGTGTCTCGCTTGCCTTGAGAAGAGATGATGGCTGCCCATCCATGATGGCCTCCAYCTGACCCTCCTCATCCAGTGGCTGCCCATCTGGAGGAGGCACRTTCATTGCTTCAGCTGCTTCACCGCCCTGGAAGGTGGGAATCCTCGCTTCCACCACCGTCATTCCTCCTGGTGCACCAGGAACTCTGTGGGGCTGGGGCTCCCTATCTGGAGTGTGTTCACCCACTCGTCCATTCTGGCCATTGGCCGCTGCATTTTCCTTTAAGGCTACTGGGTTGAGGGAGAGCTCCAAGCCCAGGGGTTTCCTTGGAAACTCTTCAGGTTTTGCTGCATTGGAAGCAGAGACAACAAARTAAAACCCAAACTGTGCATCAGTTCGTTTTTGCACACCCTGAATGTGAGGAAGACAGATGCTTCCACCCAACAGGTGCCAGCCCTTCCACGCTGCCCCAGCTCCCAGCCACACCAGTGGGATACTCTGGTCCCTGCTGGGCCACCCACCTTCCCCTCTACCCACCTGGTGGGGGCAAGTCAAATTTCATCTTGCGCAGTTCAGTCATTGACACCTGCAGCTGCTCAATGACAGCATCGTCCTCATACTGCAGGGAAGCAGCAATTTTCTCCTGCAGAAATTCACGTAAATCTTCCAGTGTCATCTTCAGCAAGCGCTCTGGGGGATGGGAAAAAGGAGTAATGGTARTGGCACAGACAAATTGCAGGGTAGCACTAGCATGGCTTACACCWTGCTTTGGTTTTATCTGGGATTCTGGTGCTGTTCCTACTCCAGTGAGACAGCCTAAACACTTCTGCCTCTCAGCCACATTGTCACTGTTGTTCAGGGTCATCAACACATGTACATATCCACACCACCTCAGCACTAGCTCCACAGTGGCAGGACAAAGGCAGGGCCGGGAGCTGTGCTAACGAGGGTGCAGGTTTTGGGCCATTTCTGCAAGTTCTCACCAATGCCTCTAGGAGGAGGAAAAGCTCCATGAGACAGGCCCTGAGCGTTGGGCTGAACAGCCACCACCAGTCACCACTAGCTGCCACYACCAGCCAGGGAACCCAGCCTGCACCAGCCAACAGGCAGGGATGCAGGAAGAGGTACTGGCCCTCACCAGGATTGCGACAGGGGTGGGATACAGGCAGGAACGAGTTGCAGGGAGGGATGCCAATCTGCACCACACATTCCTTAGAGAGGAKATTTCACAGCCAGACTGAAAGTCTGCCTGCCTGCCAGTTTCCCACTTTTTGCAGACAAATAGGATACTTCAAGATTTATTTCTGGATAGCCTGTTCCTCATTTAACAGAAKGAAGAGCAGGGTGGCTGTTTACAGAAGCTAGCACATGCAGTCCCATAAATCCCGCTGGCCCAAAAGTTCTCATCATGCACTCCTGCCCCAAATGAAGGCCAAAAGAGTGACAGAACAAGGCTATCAACTTCTGGGAGTGAAGAGGTTAAAAATTACAAAGATCTTGAGRTAGAAACATCACTGCCTTCATGTTATGCAAGAAAACCAGGTTTCCATCATTTTAGAAGTATATTAATGGATGTACTTCTCCCTCCACAGCCTTTTCAGTTGAACCACTACATAAAGATGGGTTGCTTGTCTGTATTGCCCCCAAAAGCTTCTTGACAGAATATGTGGGGCACAGCACACAGGAAGAGGCAGCTGGGAGCATTTTAGGTGCGGTTTTGGTGTGCTGAGCACAGCAAGTCAACACTTRCAGCATCTCATTTCCTCCCTGGAGCATCAGCTCAGGACTATGCCTTTTGCAGCCAGCACAGGGCACCAAGAAGGCTGGAAGTGGCCAGCAAGGCTTTCCACATCAGCAGCAACAAGGGTGGCCCAGCACAGTGCCACCACAGCACAGGGGACGCAGTCAGGTGAGACCTTACTTTTGTGAAGTTTGAGGATGGTGTAAGCCATGGCTGTCAGCACCCGCTCTCCTTCCAGGATGTAGATATCCCAGAGCCGCAAGGTCAAGGTGAACGGGGTCTGTTTCAAGCACACAGACAAATACACAAATGGGATGATGATACAGAGGCTGCTGCCATTCCTTTGCACCAAAACACACAACAGTGCTAGGCTCYGCAAGTCAGGAATTCGTCTAAAACACTAAAATGTCTTTTATCGTCTATGGTTTTGCCTTAAAGCTAATGAACTTGGGCAGCTGGGAAAATACTTAAAACCTATCCATAAGTGCAGAAAAAGGAGAAACTTTCCACACAAGCATGCTAGCACATGGATTACCCTGCCCTGAAGGGAGCACCATCGTCTTTCAGCKTTGTGAGCACAAAAACCTCCTGTATCCATCCAGATTTCCCAGAAGGGCTATTTATGGGGCAGGTCTGAAAGCTGATGCCTCACTAAGCATTAAAAAATTATTAATTTGGTGTCCAAAGAAAAGGTGTTCCTTATACAGAGGCTTATTTCTACSTGCTAAACACCTCTGCAAGAGGTTTTCATTTGCACTCAGACCCAATATGACAAACAGGTTTGAAGTGATACCCAAAATACGGAGCAGCCCATACCTCCCAGCAAAGACCAAAGGCACCTCACCAATACAGAAATTAATATGAGTCCTACTGTGATGTTTAATCCAAACTTAGGATACTGCACTTGCTCTCCAGAGTCTGGCAGGACTAAGAAYTGCGGCTCTTTTACCACATGGTATTGCAGTTACAGGGATTTTGCAAGCTTTTAGTGCCATTTTTACAAGCTTTTAGTGGCAGACTGCAAAGCAGTGAGTTCCCTCTTGAGAGGAAGGGGCCATCCACTGATTTATAGAAGATGGGGGTACAGAAAACTGAGACTGTGGTACACAGATGTCCTAATCAATAGCAAGTCTGGACAYTGCATTCAAGTGTGCAAGCACAGTGCTAACCCTAAAAATAAAGTARTCTTGGCTAAGGACTGGCAAATCAGCCCTGGACAAATCAGGGTAATTTTCTCATGCTTTCATATGTTTCCAGTCCCAATCCACTCCTTTGCCTGCAGCTGCTGCACTGCTATTTGTTGAGGTTTATGCCTCCAGCTCTTCTTCTTCCTATCTTGTTTCCAGAGTCAAAGTGAGGTTAACTGCCTTTGCAGCAGCGCCACTGGGCAAGAGAAAGATCTCTCCCAACTCTGAAGCTTATATGGCTGATGCTGAGCCATCTCCCAGCGACTGCTTGTGATGAGGCAGCTGGAATTGGCTTGTCATCAGTGACACGCAATTATTTTTAGCTTCTCTCTTATTAATTTTTTTTGCCTTATGAGAGTGTGCATAATRTCCCACCTTATAAAATATTAACACCTTCTTCAAAGTATGATATTTACCAAAAAACCCAGGCAGATTAACCATGCATGCAAACAGCAGAGCAGCAAAAMCCCCCCACAGCATCCTCACCCGGTCAATGAAACACTGCAGGAACCACTTGGTCGTGTAAATCCCAGTAGTCATCTGCTCCTTGTCCTGGGGGAAGACAGCAGAGAGACAGGCATTTCACCAGGCTGGTTACTGGAGGTTCAAGCAGCTCATAAGACTTGGGGGAAGTCAGTAGGTTTACTTTTCCTGGGGTCTGGGTACAGTATGGGGCTGTGGTTTGTCTCTCCCARCAAAGTCCTGGCTTTAAATACCAGTGCTGAAGCCCTGCTTTGGCCCTTTGCCCAAAACATTAATTGAACCTGATCCTTGATATAGCCAGACTTCAGCCACAACACTGGAGAGAGATTTCTAGGAGGAGCTTTYCTGGCCTATTACCTACTCCAGGGACTTACAAAAACCTTCCAGGAACCCAAACCACTCACTCCTGGCAGAGCCCCATTTTTGTTTCCACAGCAATTCCATGCAAGCCAGCTTTGGAGACACCATCTTGTCTGCATGGCATGGCTGCTGCAGGAGCAGGACAGTCTGACAGGCTAAGGAAAACTCTTAAAAACCTCACCTCGGTCTAACACTTCTCCCTCTAGTGCCTGGTGCTGGGATGCACTGATGTCACCTCTGCTGCAAAGCCAACAAAGCAGTGGGGATGGGAAAAGAAAGAAGCCCATGGCATCAACAGCTGCCTGCAGCCTTTGCTGTTGGCTGGTGCTGCACACCTGATGCCTGGAGAGCCTTTGGGACCAGGAGGAACGAGCAGCTTTCAGAGTTATTCCCATCCCCTCCCCTGCCCATAGTTATAATTAAGTGAAAACCTAACATGGCTCTGTCTCACTTTTACAGCCAGGGCTGGATCATTTGCATCATGAAGCAAGAGCTTTTGCAGATAATGGTAACACAAACACCTTTTTCTAGAGATGGGGACCTCCAAGCCCCTTGGGAGTATAAGAAAACTGTAGGATCTGTATACACCAAATACAAGGAGAGCAAAGCAAAAAAAAAATTAAAAAAAAAAAATTTAAAAAAGAGGAGCAGGTGCTGCAAAACAGTGGTCTGTCCTGCAGTTGGTGTGTCCTGCAGATGCTCCTGCAGCAACCAAATGGGCCTGTACCATCTGCTAGAGAGAAAAGCAACTGGACGTGCCCAAGCAACAAAACACACAGGAAATCTTATGTGCCTCCTGTCTTTAAACAACAGCAAAGCACTTGGAACTAATAATTACTGAAATAAGACTCCAGACAGACTAGCATCAGCTTTTGGGCTCTGCAGCTGGTGTAAGAACACAGCCCAGCCTCACTGCTGTATGCAGCAGTTCCTCCTGCTGCAGGTTCTGTAAGCCTTCCTGCCTGGCTCTCCTAGGCAAGCCTTTAAATATACCAGTCCCTGCACTCATTATGACCAGCAAACAATTGATTACCATTCRCCTCAGCAAGATTTGGGCAACCCATTTAATAAATCCTGCCTCTACAGCTGAAGCAGTCCTGCACAGTTAGAAACACCTTCAGCTATGCATCTGTTTGGTGGAACATTGTATTAACTGCTTTATTATTAAAACATGGCATTATCATAGGAAGAATGATAGTAAAGAGATACCATGTGCTTCTTCAGTTTGGGAAACAGTTTGTTCAAAATCTGCTCGTGGTGGGCTTGAAATCTCTGCAGCTTCGGGAACCCAGGAATGAAAAAACCTTAACAACAAGAAAAAAGAAATAAAAAAACAATCAGAAAAGCCATGGTGCAGTGATGGGGACAGCCTGATTTTCTAGAAACTCGCCTCTTGCATTGCCTGTTGAAGTTAGCTGAACCACAGGGTGCCAGCTACCTCCTTTACCTTCCTTTCCAGATGCCACCCTTCACTCCATCTATGTGGGCAATGGGACCCTCAGACCAAGCCCAGCTAGTTCTTCTCACCTGCCCCATGGAGCAGGGGGTGACCCTGCTCCCCCTCTGCCTGCCTGAGACTTGGCTTGGCCAAGAGCTCTCTGAACAAACTTGAGTGCTTACTAAAGTTCAGAGAAAAGCTGAAGATGTTTGAACATCACAAACTTTGCAGTGCCCTGTAATCTAGTGGGACACACATTTAAGAGTGTCCAAAGTTATCAAGCCCTCAAGGTTTAGCCCTCAGCTCATAAAATAACCCTCTGTGYACAGATTACTGCTAGCCACAAGTAAGATGAAAGGATCTTTAATGTGTTTGAAGTAAAATAATACAGCACACGTTTAGTGGAATTACATCACATTTAATGGATACTCTTGGACGTACTTCTGTGAGACTTCTTATAAACTCATAACCTTGAGTTAATTGATTGCCAAGGGCAARGTACCCTGGAGGAAGGATAGCGCTTCTGTGAAAGTGTTAATTACTGAGCACTAAAGCTCAGTGTGGATAAAACTCGTTTTCTGATAAGAACTTTTCTGCTTCCAAGAGTGAAGTTCAGCTCCCTAGTCAGGCTGTGCATATAGTTAAGCCTCACCTCCTTTAATTTAACAAGTATGTGAGGAGAAACAAGGCTCTGCCGACCAACCTGAACAATCTTCTCTCCCCTTGCCAGACACCCCCTCCCCCAGCCCAGCCTTACCGTGCATGGCGTGCCGCTGGTTGGTGAGCAGCTGCGCCAGCGCCCAAAATGCATCCTCTTCRTTCAAATACATCAGGAGGATGGCTGCAATCTGGCTCATCCCTTGGCAGTAACTCACTTCCTGCAACAGTCAAGAGGGGCACATGTGCTGCTATGCCAGCAGAGCCTACCATAATGCTAAAGCAGCCTGTATTTCCCTCTTYTCTTCCAAGGTCAATACCATTCCAAGGTCTTTACCGTTTATGTCCAAATTCACAGCTCCCATATGTCTACAGCATCTACCATGTCASTGACTCACAGAGAAGTTTGGGTTGGAAAAGAGACTTTGAAGATGAYCTCGTCCAACCCTGCTGCCATGGGCAGGGACAACATCGACCAGAYCAGGCTGCTCAAAGCCCCATCCAAACAGACTTTGAACGCTTCCAGGATAAGGCACCCACAACTTCTCTGAGTAATTATTTCCATGCCTCACCATGCTCATTGTAAAAAATGTCTTCCTTATGTCCAATCTATCTTCAGGATGACAAACATCATGTGGCTCTGATGCAGTTTTAGATTCCTACAGCCATATGAGCACTGAAGTAATTAAACAGTAAATAAATCTGGTAACCATTCATCTGGCACGAGGGAGGCTTCTTAACTAACTCCCTGAGCATCTTCTGGGATAACTGTCCCCTCCTGGAGGTGAAGGCAGTAGGTTCAGCTCCTAATTCAGGCTTATTCTGCCTGTGTCCTTCAGCTAAAAACGACTGGTTTGCTGTAGTAAATCAGTGTTTTCAACAAGGATGCCATTTGGTGTAAAGACAAGAAGTCAGAAACGTGACAGACTGCCAGAAGACCAGTGTTGCTGGAAAGCCAAACGGCAATCTTTGTTATTTGCTGACACTCACCTAAACTGAATCTGCCASATGTCATTTACCAGGTGACAAAATGAAAAAGGGAATGAAATAACTGTGCAAAGACAAGAGGCCTTCAGATCTCTGTACAAGCTAGTATTAGGACTTGAAATTGGAATTACCATTGGCATATTTGTTATATACATATATACACACAGAAGTTTAAGACCACACACACAAAAAGATATGTCTACACAAATATACAAATATGTATAAAGGTTTTTTTAAAAATCTTTATACATATATGTAAAGCTCAACRCTACCCACATTAGCTGGTCTTACTACTTACAGTGTTATAAACCGAGTATGCCGACAGGACGTGGAAAAGTGCCTGTTGCCTGGGGAGAAAGAAGGATATTAAAACAGCTGAGCATGGTGACTCCATCTTCATGAGCACACCAGTGCATACACACAGAGAGCAAAGACTCTGAAAATTTCCAGCTGGTACTTAAGCCCTTTCCAAGGAGCAGGACTCAGAGAACKGGAAAGCACCTTTCTCAGAGACTGTGTAGGGCAGCCAGATGTGACTCATCCAAGTGACAAAGCCACTTTGTCAAACCTCTCCAACCCCATCTGCTGTGGAGGCCTCATTCCTCCCAGTTCCTGAGGGGCCCACTCCATCATCACAGCCATCCCAAACCAAGACCTCTGCAACTGTGATGCCTGGGGACAAGGCACTGCAACAGGCTGATGCTTTGCTCCAGAACTGTGGCTGAGTGTGGTCCAGTGTGGACCTCTGAAGAGAGAATCAGCAGTCCCATATCCATGGATGGTACAGCGAGGTGATGAGAAGCAGGCAGAGGTGGCTCTGCTCTCCTGTGAGACACTCTGAGCCAGGGTGATGGTAGCTGCCCCAGGCCAGAGGACTGCTGGCCACCCCATCCAGCTCATCCTCCACATATCCACTGGCACTGCCCATATAGCCATGGAAGCCTTCCATACTCACTTCACTCCGTAGCGATCCCGAAACATGATGTGGTTTCGGAAGGTGCGGTTAACGTCCAAATCGATCTGCTTGATTTCTGATGAAAAGCTCTTTGCTTGTTCTTTCATTTGCTGGAAGGGAGGGGGCAGACAAGAGGCAGGAATCAGACACCATTTCAGCCCGCGCCTCTCTCCACACAGTGAGAAGGCAGGATTCCTACAGCACGAGGGGCAGCTGGAGAGCTGCACGGAGCTCTCCAGAGCAGGGAACACTGATGTCTTGCAGTAGGCAATGAACTGCAGTCCAGAAATGAGTYCCCGACCCCTTGTCTGTGCTACTGGCCCAGGGAGAAGGGGATGATCTCACATTCACACGCTAAGACAGCAGTGTGCCTAACCCAGTCTTCGCCCATCTTCCAAGGTGGATACTGAGTTTTTAGAACCTAAAACTTTTACAATTTAATTGCACTCTGATTTGTTTTGCTTTCTTTGCCAGTCTGGCTGTCATAAAATATTGAGAGCTCTGCTGGTGCTTAAGAAATGACACATCTCCTCAAGGAACCAATATGCAGACTGAGTCCCTGAGTTTTTCAAAGGCTCAGTCATAATAAAGTCCAAACTGCTATGACAGATTCTGTGATCTCCAACTACTACTTTCTCTGGAGAAGAGAATCATCCTAGGTTTAAGGAATTTCCACTTGAAAAGCAGCCCTGCAATACTCGCTTGGACTGGTACAAATTTTAAGTAACTGGCAGAGTCGAGAACAGGAGCTAAACTCAAAGCTAAGGATCCCCATGTTCCCCCCAGGCTGGGTAATCATTTAAGGCAACATCATCCAGAAAAAGCACTGAAGTCCACTACAAAAAAATGGAAATTCAAATGAAAGTTTAAGACCATCTCAACCAACTGTGCCCTCAGAGTCCCAAGCTGAAAATGCTCCATGGACAAATCCCACTGCAGTCCCATTTGCCACCCACTGTTCAGTTCTGTACTGTAGGCAAGGACCATTATGCTATAGCTAAATATCTCATCTCACAGCCTTTAGATACCACCAGTGATCATGCCCTTCTCCTTTAATGTCTCCAGGGTTAATTGCATGAAGAAAATACATTTTGGGGKTGTCTTCAGGCACACTGAGATTCACCAGCAGGTTACAGGCAGCAGAGATGAGCTGCAAGCCCGACYTGCCTTGAGCCCAGGGTCAGGACCCGTCTTGGCTCACACAGGAGGCAGAAAATRGAACATCTGCACAGATATTTATCATCTGCTCCAGCAGCTGCCATCCTATGAGTGCTTGTCAGCCTGATACCAGGCGCCTCCAGGCTGCTGTTGACCTCCCAMGGTGGCCACATCAGCTCTGGGGAACATCAGAAGGTCATCAGCACCCATATGTGTCCAGCACARCCAACACTAAGGACAATCACAGCATCCTGGAAATATTAACTCCAACCTTAAACGCAGATGTATGGAGGAGCAACAGTACAGGGGCTATTGTGAATTACTGCCTGCGCAGGACAAGTAAAGGCAAAAGTGATGATGGAATGAAGATCTGGTGAACAACATAATTTCCCAGCTGTAAATACTGTGGTCTCTGTATCCTGTGGCTCCTTACCCTTTATAAACCAGGCAGACTACCTGAGAGAAGACAACCATTCATGTGCACTGGGTTACTTCAGTTCAAATTTTCCTGCTAAAGGCCCTCTTGTTTTCTCTGCCAGAACACAGAAATCTCCCAAATACYGTAAACACCCTACTTTGTGTATTTTAAAAATCATTCAACATGAATAGCAGGTCAAACAGCACTTTGTCACCTCCATGCACCCAGGAGACTTTATTAATTGTCCAGAGATTAGAAAAAAACCACAGAATGATTCTCCTTTTTCCCTTGTGTAAGTAACCTGKGGGCTCTACAGATGCTCTTCCGAGCTCATTAGTGCTGTGAGCTGTGCAAGCTGGTGGCAGAGGCTGGAAAGCTGGAAGCCCCATCCCCAAGACCTTGTACAAGGCAGTGGGCAAAAGCCAGGATGCCTCTGCTCTGCCCCATGTCCAGTATGTTTCTCCTCCTGCCTTCTCAAGCTACCCTCAAGCCCTCTGGCTGCAGCCAATAGAGAGGGGAGACAGAGCATCACCCCTACATCAAAAGCAAGCATGGCATGCCCCATGGTATCCTTKGGGCTTTTGTGCCACAGGTCATGCCCCAGGGAGAAAGGGAGTGGCCTTCAAACAAGTCCCTCCAGCTCACAAGTCGAAGGCTTAGTCCCTTCTTGAAAGCAAAACCCCTCATCCAGGACCTGCACTGAGCCGCTCCTGGAGAAAATTAGGGAGAGCTAATTACTGGCGGCAGGTGGCACCAAAGACGAGGTAGATTAAGATGAGCTTGTGGAGGGTTTGCATCCAGCAAAGCCTATTAGCCCTGAAGCTCCTGTTTATGGCAGACCCCTCTGGAGCACAGATAAACTCCTTGTGACTTTCATTTGTTTGGATTGCTTCCCTGCCTGCGCAGCACAGCTTTGAGGGAAGGAGCACAATTTTAATCTGCGTGCTGGGAGAGCTTCCTTATCTGTGCTTACTGTGGTAAGCACACTTCCCCCCCACCACTGCGTGTGCCTCCATCCCTGCAGCCCTTTGCCAGTAACATCCACGCTTGACTAACTATAATGAGTGTTAGTATCATCCTGCTTAATAATAGGCAGGGATTTTTAGCAACACCTGTTGGAAGCAACACTCAGCCTCCTGCCTCTGAAAAATAATTGTCTCCACAACACCCTGATCCTCACCCTGGTACGTGATGCAAGCTAAATCATAACACAAGCTTGGAAAATAAGTTAATTATTCACCAAGGGCTTCTATATGCTGCCTRTGGAAAGCTTCCCCTCACTCTTCCCTGTCTCTTTCCCTAAAGATGTAGTAACACTGACTGCAACTTTCATCCCAGATTCCAGCAGAATAAAAGGAAGTAGCATATTATGGAAAGCAGTCTATTAACATGCTAAAAGACCCCAGCTTAATATTCACCCAAGGATAAAGAGCTGATACCCTTTGCATTTTCAGTCTCCACCAAAGCAGCATCATCAACCAATCTGACCTCCCCATCACCTTGCTCCTGTTGGCTTTGCCAGGAAGAGCCCATACCTCATACTTTCCTTCGTTCTCTTTCTTCATCTTCTCAACATCCAGCAGAAGTGACCAGACTTGGCCTCGCACCTGAAGCGGGATCCCTTTGTACACACGGCGGCACATCTGCAGGGAGGAGAGCACATGCAAGGTTAGTGGCATCCTGCTGGAGGCAGAACATATTTTCTCATGGTTTGCTGCTGCAGATCATCAGCCATCTGAGCAGACACCCCACGTGATCACTTCCCCTGCCTRCGCTGGAAAAGAGATGGCATCTCCAGTGTGATGAATGAGCTAAGTACCTTCATCCATCAAAGAAAACTACTCAGTCAAAATCACAGAACCACAGAATCATAGAACAGTTTGGTTGAAAGAGACCTTACATGTCATCTAGTTCCAACACCCTTGCCATGGGCAGGGACACCTTCCACTACACCARGTTGCTCACTTCAACCTGCCTTTGAATATTTCCARGCATGGGGCATACAYAATTTCTCTGGGCAACCTGTGCCMGTGCCTCACCACCCTCACAGTAAAGAATTTCTTCCTAACATCTRTTCTAAACCTCCCCTCTTTTAGTTTAAAGCTATTCCCTCTTGTCCTAACACTATCTGCCTGGAGAGTGTAAAGTCACTCTCCCTCATTTTTATAAGCCCCCATTAAGTACTGGACGACCACASTGAGGTGCCCTCAGAGCCTTCTCTTCTTCAGGYTGAACAACCTCAGCCATATCAACCTTATTCGTAGGAGAGGTCTTCGTTAACTTCATCTCACAGATGCCTCTTCCCTTTTWGTGATAAAGCCCCCATTAAATTTCAGTGGAAAACAGAAGGGGGGGGAAAGAGCTCTTGCTCCATTGTTGACTTCTTCCATTAAAAGAAAAAGCTTCATAAAAAAGAAAAAAGGTCCATTTATGGATATTTTCCTTCCTTTCATTTATCCCACCTGTGAAATGCCTTGCAGCTGCACCACTGCAGCAACTGCTGCAACCCTCCAGGTTCCTGAGGGTCCTTGGGTACACTGAAGGACCTGTAGTACATACCCAAGCTCCAGCCATGGAAGGTATTTATGCTGTCTCATGGTGCTCCCATAGAACCAGGCAATTCCTTGGGAAGAGACAGAGGTACCAGATTTCCAGTCATGGGAATGAGCCTGGAGCTGAGAAGGGCAGTGCCCAACCAGGCAATCAACTGGAGCTACTGTCACTGTCTGGTACAAAYGCATCCCACCACTTTCAATATCCCACTTCTTTTTCCATATTGTGTACTGCTTGATGGAATCCAAGCTGATGCAAAAGAAGGACTGCAATCCATAGGGAAGCACAAGATCCTAATAGAAGGTTTGCTGGATGTGGGCCTGCCACATTGCATTTGCATCTCTGACACCAAGCTGAACACCTGCTCCAGTTGCCTTTCCTTTCAGACCCACCTCACACAGCTTCTTAATTTCCAACTTACTTGACTTTTTAATGCCAACCTTTCACAAGGATATAGAGACCTTAACCATGGCACTGTGCTGGCTCACAGCCTCCATGTGCRCAGACCCACACTCCTCGTTTTTTTACTGCTTTCATGGCAGCACTGTGCYCACCAAGAACAAAACCCAGGAACAGCAGCCTTTGTCCCCAAGATYTACAAGACCAGGAGGTAAGACAGGAGGTGGGCTTCAAGCAGATAGTTCTTTGCTGTCCCCTAGCCTACCACCACTATCACAGTCAAAATAAGTATATAKAACAGCTCTGYAGTAMATGCCAAGATCACCATGTAGGACCRGGAGAACCAGATGTGTGTGAGAATGCTTTTCCACTCCATTATGATAAATATTTCAGTATTTCTCCTGACAAATAAAGTGTCAGTGTAATGTATCCTGATCCTGAAAGTGTRATGGACATTCAACATTTAAAACTCCATCCTCAGCACTTCCTAAATGCTTCCTGTGTCCCAAGTGCTGCTTAGCACCAGCTATGAAGGTCCAGTGCACAGCCAGGACCAAATCCTGCAYGAATCCTTTAAAGATCCTGCCCTTCCCTCTGTATGCACCAAGTAAGAGCTACCCCCTAAAAAGCAACCTCACTAGCAAGACACGCCCATGGAAGACCACCATCCTGCTGAAGAGCATCCTGCATTTTAAGTGGGACATCACTAATTCACCATCTGCACATCCAAAGGAGTTGSTTCTGCTCATCCAAACTCACATGAGAAGGTGCTTCTAAGGACAGCAAACCTTCACGCCATTTGGGACAGCTTTACCCCCCCAGATGAAAGGCCCATTTCCTGAGAGTCGTTAAATCAGGATGAAAGAAGAGCATTGCATCAAGAGACACAAAGCAACAGGATTAGATGAACCACATCCCCAAAGTAGTACATGCCCACAAAAGCCTGGCTCCTGCAAGCACTCAAGCTTTGATGAAGCAAAAGCAGAGGCAGGATCAAGAAACTAGAGTATATACCAATTCTGATAAAAACACTGATTCAGAAAAGATTGCTTATTTCCAATGGATTAAGAGAGACTTGCAGAGGGCTGCCAAGCCATATGATGACGCTCAGGTCCATGGGGARAAAACAATTTTCTTACAGATTTCCAGAGCTGGTATTGTTGTATTTCAATGTTTGCAACCCTCAGYGGTATATAGTAAATGATTTTCTTTGCACAAGTGTGAAAGGAACAGGCGAGTTACAAAACATGCTGAAATGGAACTGAAATGCATTCCTGCTATTTATACAAGGGCTTTCCTCCTCCCACCACCTCCAGACATGAAAGTGATAAAGCCTCAGAGTTGTGAGTCACCCAGAAAAAAATGAGCAACTTTTCTTCATTGTGAAACTTGAAGGTAAACAGGGAAGTTACTATAACAAGTGATATTTACGCTAGAATGAAGTGACAGAGGTAAGGTAGCATGTGATGATAACACGTGTTCCATRTGACGATCAAAAACAACCCTCAAGGTCACTCTCTTCTGTCTCTTACAGACTGCTCAGCCCTTACCGATGGGARGAGAGAAGCTAGATCATTTTCCATGCAGACTGACAAACAATGCACAGCAGGAAGAACTGACACCATTCCACTTCACAAAGGAAGATGCTGATGGTCAAAGCAATGGTTCAAGACACTTTAGAAAAGCTGTGTCAGCCAAGGACTGAAACCAGAGTGTCTAAAACTTGCTCTAGGTTTTGCCAYAGGATCATTTTCCATGTCCAGGCTTTAACATACAAAGGTCATGGCACAGATGCCATCATCACCCCATCCCTATCTCTCCCCACTCCATGTATTTTCTTTCTGGTAGATGGGATGGGGAAGACTATGGAGTACAAACTTCAGCTCCATCTTCCTGCACCAGCAATCTCCTCTGGGAAGTATCCAACCAATTGCTCCAGGTTTTTAATTAGAGGGATGGAGTCACTGCCTTTGAAGACTGAACATCTTTTTGCAGTAGTTCAGACAGTGAAATTAAAAAGGATTTGGGAAGCGTGGGTTGGTTTWTGAAGAAGAATGTACACACTGCAGTTCACCTTCACACTTTGGAGTCTGTCACTCTTAGCTTCTCAGCCATGTGCATGGATCACCAGGAAGAGACTGCAGGAGCAGTGCTCAAATTTTGGGTATGCATGATGATAAACCTTTCAAGCCTTTCCATATATCCAGCACATGTCTCCAACACCCTAAAGTGGGGGCAGCCCTCCTTCCTCAATTCCTTTAGTGCTCAGAGTGATCTTTCTGGAGAGGAATGACTTCTTCACATCCTCTACTAGTGATGCATCAGGGAAACTGAGCTGTAGAAATCCACCTGGAGTGGTGGGTGAAGCCTCCACCAGCACCATGCCCACCATCACCATGGAGAAGAGGATTTCCTATTTGTACCATGAAGCCAGACAATCAATGATGTGGCCATGAACACACTTGGCAGACTRGACATCACCACACATGGCCTTCTTTCCATACAGTCAGTGCTTGCTCCCAACTCAGCTGTTGTGCCTGCAGCTGGAGCCTATGCAGCTATTCCTGATGGGGTGTCAGCAAAGAAGGGGCAAATTTAAATCCTAAAGCTGGTGGGCCATGGGTAGGCATTTATTGCCCAGGCTACCTTTGGAGAAGAGGAAAATGCTACCTGCTTTTCCAAAATGGAAGAAAAAAAAAAACAGGCGAAGCCACCCTGCTGTTCCCAGACACAACTCCCTTTCTTTGTCATGGCATTTGCAGGCAGATCTGACTTCAGCCAGCCCTGGCACAACAAACGTCTGCTGGTTGTCTCTGGCATTAGCAGACTGTTAGCTCTTGGGGGTCTGTGTCAGTCCATACAGATCCCCAATTCATCCCAAACCGCTTTGCTGGCATGCACTGGATTAAGTGCCCTGCACTCCTGTGACCTTAGCAGAGACAAGGCTTCCCCCCTGGACAAAGGCAGGCTTTGCCTAAAAACCAGACATCTATGACCAAAGACATCCCTTTCTAAAGATCCCATCACACATGGCCAGCAGCAAGACACAGCTTGCAAATGAKGCAGAGGTCATATCCTCCTCCTATGACTGATGCTTCTGGCTGAAATCCATTTCAGGGCTACAATGAATAAATTATCCCGCTGTTGGAGTGCACACAGCACAGCCTTTTCTGCAAAACTACTGCCTGAACTGTGTAGATTCTTACATGGCATCAGCCATTTCCTAACCTYCCCCAGCAGAGTCAGGTTGGGATTTAAACACAGGTTCAAACCAGCAGCGAAGAGGAYACAGATTACATGACCCTCCCTGTGCTGAACCCCAAATAACATGGTTTAGCACTTCTTTGCAGGTTTGACATACCTTAATGCTGCAAAACAATGTGGTCCTTTCATGGACTCCTTCATTTTTTTTTCCCTTCCCCTTGTGGAAGTCCAGCCAGAAAAAGGCACCATTGCATCATTCTAACACCACCCATATGAGGAATTGTGCTGGGTGTCACTTTTTGCTGATCTYGCTACTGAAATTAAATCAGATTGCTACAAAACGTGTCTAGAACAGAGATGGAGACAGATCTGAGGCAATGATAAGCACAGGGAGCCCCAGGGCATTACTTTAATTAAGATAATCCTATTTGTTACTCATCCTGAAACAGGTTATGCCAGAAATTAACCAGGGCATTCTCGGCTAAGAAMCATAAAAGGTCCTCCTCTGTTTTTTCAGCCTTATTTCCTATAATCTGTGACAGTCACAAGACCCAGACTGCAACCATCAGCAGGCAAAGATGCACACAGGCTGCAGGTGGTGGAAGAGAAAGCCAAACCTGCTGCTCTCTGGTAGTGGCTCATGCCAGGGGACTGAAAAAGCTGCTTTCTTGCCCACTGACASGTGGCTATTTTGGGGTCAATGTCCTGGATGGGTATATACAACCTCCCTCCTCCTGCTGACATTTCACAACATAGAAAATGAGAAAACAACCTAAGCCCCAACCAGGTACTAAGATGCTGCAAAACACAAAGACCTGTTTGCAAAGTCCCTCCTAATCAAGCACTCGATATGATCAGATGTCTGCCAGCTCCAGCACATGAACTGGGACTGAAAAGGTTGGCCCTAAAGTGCAGAAGTCCCAGTCTGGAAAATAAGATGGGTTTCTACATCATTCAAGCAGAGTCAAAGTCAGGGCAACTTTGCTGTGAAACTGCCTGTGGTTCCTGCAACAAGATTTTTTCCCCTCTAATAAAGCACAACATATCAAAATTAACATCAAAGGGAATGTTCTTGTTTTCAATAAGAGGATTTTTTCAAAGATGACATCTTAGTCATTGTTAAAATAATACAGAGCGGCTGTCTTGTGACACTTGAGTTTCTATCATGTCAGCCAAGTAGTGAAAACAAACCTGAAGGAAACATGCAATGCAGATGTGGCAGCTTGAGTGCTCAGAGAGGGAATAAAACCAGCCCAAGTCTGCTTTAGGAAAATCAGATCAAGGGCTTGTCACATTTACYAAAGCTAGAAAAAAACACAGCTATCTGACATGACTGTGATCCCACCATAAGGTCCTTGAAATGCCACAGTTGAACTGYATGCAGCTGCGGCAGCAGGAACAACTGAGCAGCTTCCATGCTCCTGACACAAGAGCATGGAGTTACACATCCAGATGAATCATGCAACCTAATTTTACTTTTTTTTTTTTTTAAACACTTCTTTTGTGCCTCTCAGGGTCTTTGCATTTAATGGTGTGTGCCTACTACAGACCTTCCTGCCTGCACTTGCCTTGGTGCAAGGCAGCAGGTGTTAGGCTGGACAGGAGTAAAACCAAAACTCCTTTCTACTCCCCAGGGTCACCAGACTGCTCCTTCCTTGCTTGGGGCCAAGCACTGCTTCTCTGCTTGCTGGGAGAGATGATGGCCAATTCCAGTCCCCCAACATGGGACAATGCCATCTTTGTGCCCAAGAGTCATGGACCATTTACAGGCTGTTATTTATAATATCTTTTATTCTACTGTAAGAGCTTTCTGATTTTCTGATCCAAAGACCCCCAAAACCCACTGGCTGCTCTGACCCTTCACCATCCAGCAGATCTGAGAGACATCAGCTACAGCATGCTTAACACACCCACTAATTATCAAGGGAAATCCAAAACAGACTGGGATCAGAGATCCCTACCGCTCCACAGCTCTCATGCTGGATCCTGTCTGTCACCAYCATCTGACCCAGGGAAGCCAAGGTGTGCTAAAACCACTCATCATTACCYGCCCCAAACACCCTCCAGGACCCGAAGGAATTCCCTGTACCCTGCTGGAATTTGGTGGTTACCCACAAGCTCCCTAAACAATTAGTGCTAACTTCTAATTAGAAAGAGCTAAGTCACAGGAGAGCCTCCGATTTTACCTGTGGAGCAGCACTGATTAACAAAATAATTAGAATCAACCTGAAGTGAACAGAAGGATTATAAAACCCCAACCCCACCTCTTCCCAGCTCTGCTGTCRTTAAGATGATTTTGGTTCTTTTCTAAAAAAGGATGAGACTACATCTGGTCTTTGGCTGGGTGATCTGGACATGACTCCTRATAGCTGGGCAAGGATGATGCTCTGCTTGATGTTGTCCCTACAGCTACACAGATATTCTCTGGAGATACATCTCTCTTCATAGCCCTTTTAACCAAGCTCAAATGTCTCCCAAGGACTCACAGCACGAGCTGGAAGCAGTCCAGCCAAACACACACCTCCTCCTGCTAAACATGAAGGCTGCAGAGGCCATGCAGAGACCACAAGGTAATGCCAGGCTTCAGCCCTCTCTTGTGCAGAGTATCACAAGCAGAGCAGGTCAGATGCAGTGCCCCTCTCCTTACCAGCAAGGGTGCTGTCGTTAGGTTCAAAGCCTTTTTTGTTTCAAGAGGTTTGTAATAGGAACATATAACAGATTCTATTCATTAAAAACAATTCAGTTTTGCAGTGGTGTTTGCTGCAGTTTATTTTAACACTAAAGCCAAGACACAATGGTGGTATCTCCATCCTTGRTTTCCACYGACGGGTGTGCACAATGTAATTCTYRCAGGCACAGCCAGGAGCAAAAAACAAAATTTGTTTGTTCTAGACAAAATGTACGTAATGCTCTAGACAAATAATTCTTTCCCCAGGAAGAATTACAAGGAACATCATCTGGGCCATATCAGTCACATCTCTCACATCATTGCCAGAAGGTGGAGACACAAAGTGACCTGTGGTGTGCCCTCTGTTCTCACAGGGCAGGGACCAAGCTGGGCATACGAATGTCCCTGCTGTGCTCCCGCTTGCACAGGGAAGCAGAAGSGCAAACATGGTAGCAGCATTTAGGAAATCCTTTTTAAAGCTATGTAAGCCAGAAYAGGACTTTTACCTCGACTTGTAACCCAGTAATTTCTAAGAAAGATTTAAAATATTAAAGACCAATGAGTAGAATCTGGCAATGTTCCAGAGATCTCTGGTCTCTCTCTCAACTTTTTAAAAGCCTGACCCATCGTAAGGATGCATCACACCCACCCTTCTGGACATTCACRCTTTCTTTTCCTCCTTACCTTGTCACTGTTTCTGTATTTGCCCCATTTCTTCAGCATCTTAAGCCACTTGTCCACCCGTTCAATTTCCTGCTGTTTTTGCTGGTGCAAAAGAGAAGACGAGAAAAATTTAAGGGAAAAAAGCCCCAGGAGATGCCTCCTGAAAACAAACTAGRTTTAAACTTCTACGCAAAGACCTCACATCAGGGCTTACAACAATCCACAAGCTGCAGAAACTGATAATTTCAGCACTTGGTAATTAAAAGCAGCATCGGTAAAAGTGACCAGGCACACAGGCTTAACACAGAGAAAGCRTTCCCAAGAGGAGTATTTGCTGACAATAAAAATCTTCACAGGTTCAGCTGGCCTCAAATCTTATCACTGTATCAGATCGGCAGAATCCCTGTTAGCGGAGTCCTAACAGAGGACATGCTCTCATCTCAGGGAAGATAAGGATGGAGATCATGGTTGCCTACAAATTCCACCATTTTACCTTGCACATGCAGTCCCCTTTACAAGCCACAGCTGCTCAGCACTGTGCCAAAGCAGAGGGAAAARCCCAAAATTGCTTTAAGAGGTGCTGTGCAAAGTGAGGGAGATGCCTGACCCAGCAAAACAAAAGCTCCAACAGCTGGGCATCATGCACAGCACCCACCTCTGAAAGAGCAGCAGTGACCAGTGGGTGCTGGCTGACTGCTTTGCTCTTACTTGCTCACATGTTTCCTCAAAAAAACATTCCCTCCCCAGCTGGTGTGATAAGGATGTCACATCCATGATGACAGAGCTGGCAGCTCTCACCTTCTCCTCCAAGGCGGTGCGGGTTGGCAGCTCCTGCTCGCTGGAAAAGCAAGGGGTCACTGGTTATGCCATGGACAAGAAAAGGTGTGGAGGAGCACAGGGTGCTGCAGCTCAGGGTAAACCTCAGACACCTTAAGGGATATGTCCTGGGAACTTTGTGCCTTTCCCACAGCTTTGTTCCCAGTATGAAAGAGACAGGGGAAGCACCATTTAAGATACTACCATCCGATAGGAGCTCTTGGGGGTGTAATCAAGCACTGGACATAACTGGAAATCCTGAGCATATATTTCCTCTTCAATACACACATGACCAGTAATTCAAAGGGTGTGGAAGCAGAATTTCTGGAGAGCGATTGCTTCAAACCTCACTCCTGCACACAGAATGCCTACTATTATAACTTTGGTTCAGAATCAGAATAAAAATAGTTMTTTTAAGCATTCTTCCCAGGCACAGAGTGTGCATCTAATTTATCTGCACCTCGGTTAGGATAGGGATTTCCTAAGGGAACTAGAGATGATCAGATACTTTGTCTCATCTCTTCCTACAGCTCYCTGAACCATCAGGTGCAAACACAAGGGCCTCTCCCACTGTGACACACCACAGTCCTGCACCTTTTAATGCCAGCCTTGTGGTAGGAAACTGCTTCTGAGCCTTGTCTTGCAGCAGATTCAAAGCATCAGAGTGTTTGGACATGCGCAGTTGAGGAAGGAGGCCCATCTAGTCTTTCCTCCTGCATTTGGGATTCATCAAGCCAAACCACAGAGCAGATTATGGGAGAGATGTGGGGCCTGTCATGCTCAGTGCAGAAGGATGGTCCACACACACACAGGTCAGAGAGGAAAGGAGAGGGCAGGAGGACTTACTGCAGGAATCCAAACCGGTCTGTAACTTTGTACAGCGTGAAATCAGCATCTTCCCACTGGTCAATCTGAGCTCCTTCTTGCCTGCCCTGAAAGCAGAAAGGACACCTGTGAAGTGGTCCCAGCTTCAGGAATGCCCCAGTGCCTGCATCCTGTGCCCAAAGCCCACATCCCTCTCTCCTGAATGACAAAAGGCACAGAGGCAGGAGAGCAAAACCTGCTCTAAARAGCCAAATACAAGGCAGGCAAGAAAAAAATGCGCAAGTTCAGCCTATCCAGCATTCCATSTGTGCCCCTGCTACAGGATGGGAAGGGCTATACATCAGAAAAAACAATGTTGTTGGGCATAAGCCATCCTGGTATTAMGGGAGAACTGAAGCACCAGAAGCTCTGCACCTTTCAGTATCTATGTGGAGCACACACGGGATCTGCAAGAAACTCTGGGGATGTAGTGAGAGGGGATTAGAGGCAGGGAGAGCTGGCATGAAGCCTGATGGTATGAGGGTTACTGGGGCGGTGCCTGCAGGGAGGCAAAAGATCTTACTTGACRCATTCCTAATTGATTAAACAGCTTCAGCCCCAGCCAGCATGCTGGGGAGAGGCACAAGGCTGGTACCTTCTCATACTTGGCGACGATCTCTGCTTTTTCCTGGGCTATTAAAGACTCTATATCCTTCTTCATATCAGAAGCTGTAAGGGAAAAAAAAAAGCGGGAGGGAGGGGAAAGGAGATGAGTAAATGTGTATACAGCATGTGAAATATTTTCGGGAAGCGCTAATACAAAAAACGCTTGCTGACAATTTTAGCTTCCAGCCATTATCCCACAGCTAAAATTAGGCCGAGGTTGCACAGCCGCTTTACAGAGTGCTCCTGGAGTTTGCCTGCAGGACCGCCTGCTCCCTGCACTGGGACACAGCCCAACCCAACCAAGGTGGGGCAGAGGGGGCGGTCTTGTCTTTGTTCTCAGGCACATACATGAGAGTATGAAAGACATTGCTTTTAAATCAAGACACGCAAATCAGCCCCAGAGCCTAGGCATGGCACAGGACAGGCACCAGCTGGGCGCTGCTCGGCACAGCATCCATGTGGATGACAGCAAGGCACCACATTCCTGCCTGATRCATGGATGGGAAACCATGAGATGCTCTGATGGGGCATCCAGAGGCAGATTGCACATCAAAAGGGACACTAAAAGGAGAAGTTTTTGCCTACTAAAGTATGCATGAGACAAGCAAATTGGCCTCTAGGKGATTACCTTCTATATATAACTCTAAAGGCAAAACAACACAGTGKTAAGATGTCCCCACCTATGCTGAGACAGAGCAGTCTTGGTCTAAGCAAGATGCTGAGACCTGTGCCCACTGCTCTGCTCCATCCCACAGATACACACACGAGCAAGGTAACTCGCTTGTCAAACACAACTTGAGTGTTGTCCCRTACAAGCCAAAAGGAGCATCCCCACTGTCAAGCCGTAACTATTTCCTCACTTTCATCAAAGGTGGATCTAACACACCAAGGAGAAAGCATCGGCAGCCAAAACYGCCAGGGAACTGCAGTTCCCAGGGGTGGCTGCAAGGAAGAGGGCTGAGGAAAGGTCCATCAAGTCCTCCTCCTCCAAAACTCTGTGGAGCCACAACCAGCCCAGCTCAGACCATGTAACAGCTATGGCACCACCAAAAGCCAGGCCACCACAAGCCACGTTACCCAAACCTTTGGGTCATTGTAGCTCTCTAATGGATAGCTTAAATCACAAAAAGCAACCATCCTGACCTCCCTTCAGGAAAAACCTGATGRGTTCTTTCCACAGGACATGCTACCCCAGCTTTTGTCTGAAGTTGCACCTCAGCAGTGGTGCTTGCCACTGAATGAGCCAGAGCAGCCAAAGGCATCACACTTAGGATCATCAGAAGAGTGGGATTTTTCCTTGAGGAGAAAAAAACCTGGGGGAGATATGATGAGCAAAAGCATCAGCACTCTCCAAGGCTCACCCCACTTATTTGCACCTTCAGAAACCTGCAAGARACTATTCATCTCATCTAAAAAACTCCTTTTTTTGGTAGCAAAACTCCTTTTTTGGTAGCAACCAGCGTGCTACCACTGTGTCTTTCAGGCATAGATGGAGATGGCCAAGAGATCCAGCTTTCCCTAACTCTTCATTCTGAAARCAGCCATCTCTCCTAGCTGTCAGCAGTGGAAGTATTATATCACATGCAATATAATCAGAGCTCTTCTGTRACCCGTTATCAGGCAACAGCACAGGCATGGCACCACTTTACACTCATACATTCCGACACTGGAAAAATGCAAATTCTTCAAATTCATGGCAGGAATGGGTGTAATCTTACCCCATTATTGCCTCCACAATCAAAAACGGAGCAAGGACAGAAACATTAATGTGTATTTTACTCTTTTAGTTTTCCAAGCTGCAGCTCCTACTTCAAATGTGAACTTTGATCAATACACTTTAATCACAGCTTAATTTTTCAAAGTAGCAAGGTCTGAGTAACTGTCTCACAGTGTCACCGAATATTTCTGCATCTCCTCCTTTTCACATCTCCTACGAAATTTAATTCAAAGGCAATTTTACTCCCTCAGTTCTGACCTTTTTTGTTGTTATGGGGCCAAAAATTAAAATTATGTCTTTTACAGGCTGCTAAAAATACAAATATTCTGCAGACTACAGGGAAAAAATAAACTGTACATCAAATTAAATGGGCAATTTTCCAAGACATTTACAAAGTGAAAGCTATTATGAACATCTCTGACCACACTCCATAATAGAGTAACAAAGGAAGTGCACTTCCCAACCACGGCACACAGCAAGAACACATATATTTTGGCACCCACCTCTGCAAAAGCCTCTCTGCAGCCAGAAACACCAGACTTGTGCAAAGGAGCCAGTTTTGCATCTCATGCTTGGAATATGCACATTTGTTTTCTCTTTCTACTATAGCAGTGCAAAAGTCCAAATTTAGGAATGAACTTGAAAATGGTTGATAGCAGTGGAAAGGACAGATATGGCAAGTGGCTGCACTGGCCTCGGAGTCTGGCCACAATGCTGCTGTTTGGGGGAGCACAGAGACAGTGCTGCACTCAACAAGGTGATTGTCMAAGTACTCTGAACAGGGAACAGAATGTAGCTTAGTTCTGTAACAGCATATATTGAATGAGGATATTTTTATTATTTAGTTCTGCACATGCTCAAACTCCAGAGYAGTTTTGGCACCATGGTGTTATACAGCGTTTGCTTGAGGAAAATAACACCTTGTGTACATGGAGACTACTGAGACATTGATTTTCTGAAGGATTTGATGAAACACATCATTTTTTTCCTTGATGTAAACAGGCTTCATATAAACAGGAACAGGCTGTACCTGCCATGCTTTTCCATATACCTATGTATGACTGCATATGTTCTTTTCTTTAATACACCACTCAAATTACTTTCTCAAGCCTGCCACCCAATTTTCTCCTGCAAGTACTGTATTTTCCAGGCAGAGAGGTTTTTTTTTCCATGACAAACACACAAGATGAAGCTGCTATGAACAGAAATAGTTAGAAAATATGAACAATGTAACAATAGTATTAGAYAATTTACCGGGATATAAGGAACAGAAAGCCCTGAGTCGTGCACACTTAAATTCAAATTGGAAACAAAGTTATGAACTAGTTCCTTTTAAAAAGAATGAGTTGAAAACACCCACAAAATGTTATCTCAGACTAAAACTTGCAGCTTCCAGTTTACAATTTAAGGAAGTAAAAATTAATACCAGYAACAGAAAGCCTAAAGATGCTTAATGAAAATGCATCCCGCATTGAACATTATCTAGCCATCAGCAAACCTGAAATAAAATACCCAGTTTTTTAACGGAAACAGCTTTCCTGAAATTAATTCACCAGGTGGGAACTCATGTACTGGCAGCAAGAAGAAAGTATCAGCATCAAAAATCCAAGACTTTGKGTCAAAATTGTTCTTCATAAACCAGATTTACTGTTATAACCTTCCCCACAAGCCCCATATGTTTCCAGTCAGATCTGCCTATTGCCCCACATGGGATAGCATCTTCCAGGACRAGCTGGGCTGGGAGAGAGGGGAACCTCTGCCCACCAGTCACCCCCAGTGTTGCAGCCCTGCTCACTGGCCAGAAGAACTGTCCATTTCCCATGGCTCAGCAGCAGGGCTCTTTGTGATACAGCCCAGGACACACACATCCCCTGTCACCCCCAGCCACCACAAGATGTCTTGCACTTATAAACCCATCAGCAATCATCCTGCCAGTACTTGGCAGAAGGCTTTTGAAAATTAAAAGAYCAGTAAAATCTCTTCTTAGGAAACACAGCATAGCAACATGTTCTCACTCTCAGACTGGATTTGAGGATATTTTGGAACSCAATTTTTAAATCTTTAGTACTGTAGAACAGTATCTACTCAAGCTATTTGAGATTAAGACTACATGTTTGTAGTTGTTTTTTTACTCGGCAGAAGGTCATTGAAAAAGCAGAAATGGGTTAAGGTGAACTCGTGTTCTCATTCTGAATGTGTCCACTTAACTTTAAATAGAGACTGCTGCTAGGAGAAGAAAAAAATAAGCAAGTGTTGACACACCACACTGCACCACYGCACTGGCCTCTATCAGACTGAAACTACTGCTGTGAAATAAATTCAAAACAGTACATACCTACTACAGTCACATCCACCACTGCTGAATTGCAACAAGTCATTATTCYTGTTTCACGGTCTATTTTAAAAGCACATTTTAACACAGCATCTTATGTCCTTAGCTATCTATGGTATAAGCCTGCAATTTTTCTTTTAGAGGAACAGTTTTAAAGGAAAAGCATATGCATCTATGCAAGTGAAAATTTTTATATAACATCTGCTCAGAGGTGAGATCCTCTCATAAGGAACACTYGGCAGTCTGTACCACTTCCCAGCACGGCACTTTTGAAGCTACTACTCACTTGTAAAGCTACTACTAGTTGTAACAGCGACTCATGCACCTGCACGTCCTGGAATAAACATGGCCATGCAGAGCAGTGTAAGTGCTAAAGCGAGCTGTGAAAAGTTGAGTAAACCCCATCAGGGTTTTTCAAGTTCATGAAAYAGGCACCTTGACACACTTCAAGCCACACAGGCTAAGGGCTTGGAGCAACCTGCCCATCCTGGCTGCCTGGTAGAATCTGGGGGGACAGTCAGGAGCTGCAAGCCAAGAGGAGCTGTCATCAGAAACTCCTCTCCCAAAAGCCTTTTGGAAGCAAACCTGTGACATTAACACATACCAACCAAGCACAGACAAAACAAGGGTGGCTTTGGGACTGCTCCGACTGCATTGCCAGGGCCAGAGGAAACCTCAAAGACCCCCAAGGCATCCAGGAAGGGCTGTGGGCTGTTGCAGGTGGTACTGGCACTCCTGGCTGTGTGCCCCACGAGATGACRAGCCAAAGAGGAAGCGATGGCCACGTGCTGCTGACTGCAAGCAGAGCTTCTGCTTCATGAGAACCATCCCCCAGGCAGAAGTCAACCTACTCCTGAGGCCTTGGTACAAGACTGGCCAACATCCCCAACTCCAGTGTTGTAGCAGCTGCGGCACTTTTTTACTAAACCCCAAATTTCTATTCCAGAACGCACAACACACTCAATGCGTTTGCATCAAGGACTTCTGCTGATCCCCCTATGCAGGTTCTCCCTCATTAGCACACCCAGACTGCWAACATCCTGGCAAGGCACCAGCTTCAAAATATGTCACTGGACTGTGCATCCACCAACCTTAGCCCAAATACGGCACACAGTTACATCCCTGCTACCAGAAAGGAAATCAAGACCTGCACTCACAAAGTGAATTACAACTCCAGGAATAAAATTACTATCAAGCAGGATGAACCAAGACACAGGAGATCCTGTTTGCATGTTTATTTCCTTGACTACCACCCAAGAACACACAAGTAAGCTTCTTCATTTGTTTAAGAGCAYAAGGAGCACTAAGCCAGCTGAATTGCAGGGATGTTTGTTTTAACTGTCTTGAGATCTCTGAAAATGACTGCCCATAGATCACTTCAGATGAATCACAAATGTGCTACAGAAAATTCAAATGATCTCCTGTCCCAGAAAACTTGCATTTTATCTGAAACTGCACTGGATGCTGCGCTGGATAAACACAGTCACCTCCCTCAATAGAGGCACTGGGAACATGAAGGGAGAAYCTCCACTGCAACTCACTTTGAAGCACCAGCAATACCCCAACAAGCCAGAGCATCCAGCATCACTGTTGATAAGATTCTGTAGATTCATTAGCATGCGTAACCACAGTATATGACAGCTCTCAGGGCGATTCTCATTTGCTCCAGAGCCAGAATGTGAGTTTGCAAAGACAGGATGAAAACACAACCCAGCTCCAAGCGCTTACCTAAGCCTTGTATCAGGTGGCAAGATTCATCAGTTCAGTTGGAGTTGTCCACTCCCCTGAAGGCATCTACCTGGCAGAAGCCAGTTGTCTCTGCTGGAGGGYGGGGTGAGCACCCCCAGGTGCCACAGCCCACTGGTCAAATGTCCTTTGGCTCACTCACACTGCCCCAGCTCTGCCCCTTGTCCTGTGGCATGTGAGAGMTCACTGCAGGTGAGTGGGAGAAGAGGCAAGGCAGGAGGCAATCCACACTCTCTCGTTCCCCRGGCTCACTGCAAAGGAAAAAAGAAGTTGGTCAGTTTTCCAGTTCCGGCAGAGCAAAAGCACCATCRTTTAACAGCACAGGGATCTTTGAATACAGAGGAAAGGCAGGTCACATCAGAGCTAGCAGCAAGGCAGCATCACACTGGCAAGAAATAGGCTGTAACTGCAGGGAACACAATGGCAGAAAGTAAACTGCACTCATCTATGTTGCAGAAAAAAAAAAAACTGGTGTAGTTTTCTGGCCATTTTCCAGCCTGGTTGAGTGCCAGGGCTTCCCATGCAGGTCTGAGAGCCCAACACACCTTGGTACCAGCAGGCATATCGCACCAGTAACACAGCAGGCAGAATATGCCCCCTCCCCAAGCCAAAGGCACAGTATTACACCCAGCTTCAGCTGATCTAAGAGCACACTGTCCCCAAGAAGGGCTGCAATGGGGGGCTCTGGCCATTCCTTCAGGACTTGTGTCGGGCTAAGAACACTGTTGTGTCAGTACACAACATCACTGCTTTGCACAACAGAAGTGCTGGCACGGGCTGTRTCACCTAAGCCACTTTCCAGCACTTGCAGTTCTCCATGATAGGTCTGAACAGCTACACAGTCCAAAGGACACCAAAGCCCAAAACAGAGCAATCACTTACAAAAACCAACTTTTTAGTTCTCACCTTCAGCAACTCAGAGAAGCAACACATTAGTTCCACAAGCGTGAAATCGAGATATCATTCCWAAGCACAGTGCTTTGCTTGAAGCCAGCATGCACCAGGCAGATGAAACACAACYCACTTTTGTCATGGGTCACCACTTTAATAATGCCACCTCTCCTCCAATCCTCCTCACAAACACCAGCAAATGGACTTTTCCCAATGCTCCTGGGCTATCCTGTGCTGATTTCCCGCTGTCACACTTTCAGCACCCAAGCACAGTGACTTGGAGGCCCTAAAGTGCAGAAGGCCTCACACCCTTTCAGAGGTGGCCACCATTATAATCAAGTAACCCCTAACACAGATTATATTTCATATATGTTATCACCTAGTAGGTTATAATGTGGCTTACAGGTATTAGATGCAGATTACACATGTTTTCCTCTATTTTCCCAATCTGCACCAACCTTTTATAGTACAATGGCAAGCTGTGGTCACAACCATGACAACAATCTGCCACTAGACTATGGCAATGTCAAGAAAGTCAAACACATTGGCCAAGCCTTCTAGTTATAGAAATAACKAAAAAGCCATTAAGACTGCAATTACAAGCTATCCACCCACCTCAACATGAACAGCATTACCAATAAACACAACCTCTCTCAACTTTCTCCCCACTATCCCTCTTCCTTTGCTCCCAGTACTTACCTCTCGCTCTCACTCTCACACACGTTTTTGGTGCTRTGCCTTGGCACTCTTCTGCCCAAGGATGGAGATGGGAGGAGAGAAACAAGAGGCCTGATAAAGAGATTTGGTCTCCTCCCCGCTTACACTCAGTAAGCCCAGCCTTGGTGCTTCTGCGCACAACTCAGCTGTTGCAAAGTCAGAAGAYGCAGCTTTAGACATAAGCTAAACCCTCTAAGCAGAGCAGTGAGTCTATAAGCAATTCTTTGTCAGCTTCTATTTTTAGACCTCACAGGGAATGAAAGAGCATCCAAACATTTCTAAGCTCTTTTTAATGTGARCTTATCTTTTAGAGACAACAATAGCAAAAAAAGACAAACAAAGGACTACACAAAAATCAAAGATGCGTGAGTTATTTTTTTAAAGCATCATTATTTACATGACTTTTGATTTGAAAAAAGGAAGTAAACTGAAGAATGCATAAGTTCACATGCTGCTTTTGGGAATTGAAGATTAATTTTCTCTCTGCATTCCCTCCTTTTTTCATTGCAGTGTTTATAAAAAGGGCAAAAAAAAAAGCCAGAGGGAAAACAAAAAAAAATCCTCTTTTTTTGGGTGATGCACTGACCTGGAAGGGAACTATATCAACAGGGATTAGGAACTGGCTTCTTCTGTTTGCTTAAGACTGGAAGAGCAGTTTGCATTTCTTTAACCATAAATTAACGGAAGCTACAACAATAGTCATTCTCTGCTTGGACATACATTCCTCCAAAAATACTCTGTTTTATTTTTTTTGGTACATGTAGAAACACTACAGGACACACTACTCTTCTGTTGTCATTCTTGCCTCCAGCTGTACTCRGCAATTTGGGGTAAGCTAAAGGCTCCTTTTGCTATTTGAAACTTTTGCTGGTTTTGGCTTGGCAGGCACGGTCAGCGAGAGGCCACCCACACCCAACACGTGCCTCTAGCAGCAGGGTGAGGACACGTGTCCTGGCTGATACCCAAGATGTCACTCTGGGCACTGTAGATCTAGTGATGCTCCCTAGCCAAAACCAAAGGAACAAGGATGCAAACATAAGCTATCATGGTGCTGGCAGCCTGTGCTCTCTTTGGCACAGGCAGGCAGCATCGTTTTTAAAACACATACAAGGAAATAACAACTGTACTGTCAAAGTTGCTGGTATAGCCAATGGAATAAAGGAGTAGGAAGTTAAAAATCCACTAACAAGATGCAGCTTGTCCATGAAACACTTGTCCAAAATAATTACTGAGGGGAATGACTTGTACATTATAGATRTCTACACTGAGTTAAAGTGAAACCTATGCTGACCGTCTATGTCTTAACACTGCTTTCCAGAGCCTCTGACTTAACCTCATTTTTAGGAGGGAGGCAGCTTCAGCCATTAGCCTGACCCCAACTAATGCCCAGCCCCTGGGAACTATCCTCATTCCTTCAATCACTTTAAATGAGTTTAATCAGCTCACACTGCCTCCAAATACAGATCCCTTGCAGGAAATTATTTGTCTTTGGCAGCCTCTGCAGAGGACACTCCCTGACCTTTTCACTGGCAGTATCCTGGATTTGCATTACCTTCAAACAGCATCTCCAGATGCTAATGCATAAGCCTTTGTTAAGTTGTTTTCTTCTATYAAAGCCCCATGCAAGCATATCCAGTAATAGAAAACTTGAGGGAAACAAGAAGTTTTGATCCAACACCGGAAAGCACTGAGAAAACATCTCCCAAAGCTTTTTAAACAGCCTTGGAACTACATGCAGGACAGCATTATGATACGTAATTTTTTTAAGTCGTATGAAAGCAATCTTTTTAATGGCAACTTAACTTTCCCCTTCCCTTTTGCTTGTTGATAACTCCTAAAATCACTCCAACTTAAGAAATGCAGGAATTTTTGATTTGTGTGTGTGTGTGTGTGCAAATCCAGCACTTTATTAAACAAGAAAAATGTAATCATAGAATCATAAAATYGTCTGGGTTGAAAGGGACTTGTCACTGGCCTCCACCTGTACAAATAGCCACTAACACAACTCTCTGGCTACATCCATCCAGCCAATTTCTTATCTACTCAGCAGTCCACCCTTCAATCCAGTCCAGAGATAAGGATGTTATRTAAGAYCATGTCAAAGGCCTTACAGAACTCTATGCTGATGACACCCATTGATCTTCCCTTGTTCAGTGKTGCAGTCACTCCCCTGGAGAATGCCACCAAATTGGTCAGGCACAATGTGCCCAGAGTGAAGCTATGCTGGCTGTGTCAGATCACCTCGTCGTCTTGCACATGCCTTAGCATTGCCCCTGTGAGGATCCATTCCATGATCCTCCCAGCCRCAGAGGTGAGGCCCATCAGTCTGTAGCTACCAGGGTCCTCCTTCCTACTCTTTCTAGAAACAGTGTGATGCTGGAGTGATGCTTCCCTTTTTTCTAGTCACCAGGGACTTTGCCTGAACACTGTGACTTTTCAAAAATGATGGAAAATGGTTTGCCAACCATATCACCCAGTTCCCCCAGGATCCTGGAATGCATCCCATCAGACCCCACAGACTTGTGCTGGTTCAGTTTCAAGATGGTCTTGAACATAGCTCTTTGCTTACTTTTGGGAGTGYCTTCACTCTCCCAGTTCCCACCTGCAGGTTCAGGAACCTAAAAGATGTGGAAAGCCTGACTGCCAATGAAGAATGAAGCAAAGAAATTGCTCAATCTCATTCATATCTATTATTACCAGTTTTGCCTTCTCATAGTGGTTGTCTTCCCTTTGAGGAAATTGTTAACACAAGAAGTCTTCCCCTCTTTTCTTAGTGGAAAATGTTAAAAAATGTTTAGAAAATGTTTCTAAAATCCAACCATATGTGAAGACTTAAGGCAGAGGTAATATTTCAGCTTATGAAACAGCAATGGTCGTGTAGCACACCCTGTTAAAAGCAGCTTTCCAGATTAGGAGTCGACATAAAAATAACTCAAGGATTCATGTTGGTTTTGACCAGTGTTGAAATCAACATCTAYGTCACTTGGTCAGGGCTCCAAAACACATCTTACAATTTACTTGAATTTGGCTRTTAGCATTTTACCGTGGTTGATTTAAAACTAAACCTGCCACAGAGAGTGAAAGACAGACACACAACTTTCCGSACAGGGAAAATTAAATGATACCAACATTTTGGAGCAAGCTGTATTACTGAACTAACAGTTTCTGTACTTAAGTCGTAAGTGTCATGAAATGATGCTCAGGGGAGTGGTGGAAAACCAACCAGGTGGGTCAGTGATGTAGCCTGCCACCATGGAGCCCAGGATCCAAGGGGATGTACTACCAAGGGAGTAGGTGACACAAACAGACATCAAACCAGATGCCATCTTTCCACTTCTAGGTTTTCAGAGGCATTCTTGAGAAAGCAACACAAGGAACTTCAGGAAAACCCAGGCTCAGAACCGCAGAGGAAGGATCTATTAYCTACATTTACCATTTTGCATGTCCTCAGCATTTCTGATGTGAATAATGGACAGCAATGGAAGTGGGAYAAAAGCAAGTCAAAGGGGACCATAGTAGGTTCAAGTYTATCAATAGAAATATTTAAGAAAGKTTTTTCCAGTGAAAACTGAAGCTTGTATGAAGAAAGCGACAGTATTCATGGAAAAATACAAAAATTCACAAAACCTCTTCTTGGATGAGAAAAAAAAAAAGTACTGGGAGAAGTTTAAAAAAGCAGAGGAAGAAGTTTAAGTACATGAGAGCTTGTGGTAGTGATATACAGACAAGCATTTGGTATGATGGAGACTCATGCAAGGCTGTCCAGAAAAGCAGCAGCAGATGCTGTTCTCTCCAGCAAACAAACACAACTCAAGTATCACCCACATTTCAAGACGCAGTCTTACTTAGCTGAAGGAAAAAAAAAAACAACAGTACTTTGAACTTGAAAGGTGCGTTTACCTTTAAAATGCTTTAACATTCACCAAACAAAGCAACAGCTAGACAGTTCACTTAAAACAATTCACTTATAAATATAAAATTTCAGTTAAGTGCTACAGAATACATTTGCAAGCAGGATGATCATTTCCTCAGTAGCTTGGGAATTGAATCTTCCTGTTCCAAGATCAAAACCTGTGAGACCACAATGCATCCTACTGGAAAGGCAGCTGGACTCTGCACTGTGCAAGAAAGCTTGGAAAAGGGAAGTTGCAAATAAATAAGTGTATAAGGCCTGTGGAGTGCCTTTTGATAAGAACGGAACTTTTTTCCCTAATGTAAAGAACAGGTCCAACACAAAGAATAAGATCTGTGCTTGAGTTAGAATATGTCAGCAGAAGGATCTTTCCAGAGAATAGAAATCAGAGCTGGTTCACACTTCATCACTGTTACTTGAGTAGAGAGGGGTCTCTCTGAGCCCTTCCTTCARTTTAAAGCACAGTTGCTTCAATCTTGTCCTGGCTGACTACAAACCTAGGACGCATCTCTCTGGATCCCATTTCSCATGTAAGCCTGGACCTGGATTCCTATCTTGGCCACAGACTTTCCTTTAGCGTCTGCTTCACACAGATGCACTGCTGCAGCAAAAYAAAAGCCATGCCTTTCCCACCCACTTCAAGCACCCTTCCTCAAGGATTCCTCCCCTCCTAAGACCTGCTAGAGGAATGTGTGCACTGAATCTCTTTTCCAGCAGTAAAAACTGTGCTGCACTAGAGCTCCTACATGTTTCTCCCACTTCCTTCCATTGATAGCAAACAAAAGCTTGTTGCTCACTGTTATCAGAAAATATTTGCTTTCGCAGATTGTTTCTGACCCCTTGTTTTGGAAGGGTTTTCAGTAGAGTAACAGTTTACTCCCAACAATAAGCAGCAGGGGGTTGAGACAGAGGCCCTTTGGATCCTGCCCAGTTAATCTAGTCCAGACTAAGTTGCAGCCCAGCCCTTCCCAGCAGTGCAGCCTCCAGCACCTCTTCCACTACCTTACAGGTCCCTTGGTGAAGCCAATGTCACAGCAGCATGGCTTGAGGAGATGGGGTCACCTTTGCACCACTGACCTGGATTCAAGTGGCTGCCCCTGTTTTCCAGCTGCACACCATCCCCAGAAGATCCTGGGCCCACTGTATCTGCTGTATTGTACTCTAAATACGTTACTTTGACAACCTGCTCTTCTCACCATGCACTGCACTTCCTTCCTGCCAGATCCCTTATCATCATGCTTCATCCTCAAATGACACAGATTAAGCTTCCACTCTTGCTGGTGCTGCTCCTTTATTCACTGACCAAATTATTCCCACTCCAGGCACTAAGCCTGTAGCACTTCTGCTAATGAATGATGATAAAGAATTAAACACATGTGTCACATGAAAACAGGGCACCAAGGTTACAGCTCCCAAAAAAGCATTACTCAGTCACTCTTTATTTTTAATTTAATCTTTTTTAAGCAACCAGAGTATCAAGTGTCAGGTCCTAAACTTAAGAAGGGCATCAAAAGCCCAAGCATTATTCAGGATATGAAATGCTCAACTATGGCCACCCAAGCTGACACCTTCCAGACTCGTGACTGAAAACTATCCACMGTGACCACCACCAAGCCCATGCACTTTTCACCCACAGGTGGGGGGTCCCTACAATGAAAGCATTACCCAGATAACCACATTGTGTCCCAAGTTCAATGTAAGGGAAAATGCACAACAGGCATGTGCAGGAGCTCAGCACCAACTCTGCACCATCTCCTGATGAAAGGAGGCCTTAACCGGCCATCACTTTGGCATGAGGCTCTGCTGAAGACAGATTTCAAAAATTATAAGCTTCAAAATAAATAAGTACTTTCTTAGTTCAAGAATACAGTGAGGGAGGAGGGTGCAGAAAGMACCACTTTGGCAAGTTTCTAATGTGGATTTTTCCATAACCTCTTTCAAGCAAGATCCCCTTTACACTGGAAAGTCCTGCCCAGCTCCGGGGCCCTGTGGGTCTTGCAAAGCATTCCACACCACACAGTCCACTTTACCCCACCAGTGGCCACAGGACGTGGGCTCAGTTTTTTGGGGAGCAGCAACCTTTTTTTTTTCCCCAACTCAAGGCTGGACATGTGGTGTTAACACCTTTGTACACTGGGCTGTCATTTCTGACACTGCCTCTGGCCATTAAAAAGGCATCACAATATGAAAAGTTTTGCTGGAAAGCAAAATACCCTAATCTCATTTCATTTATTAGCAATTAGCAGAAACTGATCACTGATTTGGGTTCTGAAAAAAAGAACTATATAAACAAGTAGACAACTACTTAAACAACTTCCTTGTCCCTTCAGCCAGACACCCCTCCAGGCCTACCATCAGGTCCTTCCTTGAGAACTTTCCTGACGCCCTCTGAGATGGAGCAGGATACCATAGATGCAGCAGACACAACTCTTGCTTATCCTTCCTTCAGCTTGCTTGCTCTCATGTGTGTTTATCATTTACCCTCAGATTAATTGTTTTCCTCCCACAATACCACTAGAGGCAAGCCCAGGTCTGCTGCTCCCTTTGGAGAGCCAGACCATCTCCATGGGTAGCTACTGAGACACAGACAACATCAGCAGTTTAACCTGAAAATGCTTCTCCTCTCCTCCCTTTTATACCGCCTCTCTTTGAGCAACTTTTTCATGGCCCCTTTGATGTTCACAAAAACCCAAGATCAGATCACTGGACCCTCAGGATCTGTGCTTGCTTTTCAGTCTGTCAGCAGGAGGTGTGGAGAAGCCCAGTGAGCCTGTGGATGATGGAGAATTTCAGGCTTCACATGGGAATTTATTGGCTCTCTTATTTCAGAGACAACATTTGCAGGCAAATCCCAAGAGACCCCAGACAGACCATAAAGACTTGAAACTTAAACTGCCATTCCTTCCACCTGCCCTTCCATGGGATTCCCGCACTACAGTACCTCTATCCACACATCATTCCTCTGTCCAAGCTTTCCTCTTTCAGCTATTTAAACCTTTTTGATCCCATTTTCAATTGCTTTTAGGAAGGCAGTGACAATCTCACAGACACAGCCAGAGTAAAAGCTGAAACAACGCCATCTCTCTGAACCGATAAAGGTACCTCATGAGATACACCCAACTCTAACATTGCTCTCCCTAGGCACCAAAATCCACCAGAACACAGATTCAATATTTCTCCTGTCAATGGGCTGCTGCTCCCTTTTCTTCTCCCCGCTCTTTGTCCAAAAAAGCYTCTAGAACTACAAAAACTCAAAAGAACATGTTAAAGAAATATATTATTAGGACAAGGTCACAAAACAGCAACTTGAGAATAGCCACAGCTAAAAATACCCCATCCCCACACYCCTTTTTCAGAGAAAACATTATCCAATGTCACTTCCCAGTAGTAAAAACGTATTTGTTTTTTAATTAAGGTAGTATTATAAACATTGGATTTTACTTTTTTGCAAAGGAACCACAACAATGGACTCTGGGGAAAGACTTTGTTTATGCCCCAAAGATCCCACTTTACTGTGCTACCTGATTGAAAGACACTCGGAAACTGGCAACTGCAAATCTGTATTTTCTACTAACACCACCTAACTATGCAAAATAACTTTCCCAAGAAAACAAAGTATTTTGGCTACCCATACAACATTTGTGTGACATGGATTCATTTCTATTTTTTAATACTTCAGCGTATCAAGGGGGTCAGTGTGGAAGAGACAACAAGTGGAGCCACAGTGCAGCACAGGGCTGGAAACGCCCTCTCATCTGATCCAAATTCTAGACAGGACTGGAAAAATCTGGATTACATACACACTAAATTGGTTAGTCTGCTGCTCAGAGTCTACCAGCTCTAAAGGACAACAGCCATGATGTACATCAACCTTAGGGCTYACTTCAACAGTAAGATGAGCCGAACCAAGGAAGTCAATTAAATGGCCCCAGTAGAGGCTTTTGTGCCTTTCCATTGATTAAATAAACTCTGGAATATAAATCACATAAAAAAACTACCCAGGAGTTACTGCAGGCAGGTGAGGAAACACCTGTAATAACATTTTAGCAAACTGAGCACATACAAGGGGAAGCTTAGCACACYACAGCATGCTTTCTTCTCCAAAGATGTAAATGAAATCCAAGAATAACTTCTCCAGAAGGTCCAGAAACCTCATCCAGGTCACACTCACTACTTTTTCACCCTTAACAAACATATACCYTTCCCCCACTCAGAAACACTCAAAYCAATACTTCTTCAAGAAATCACTCACAAAGTAATTTTGATGGTGCATTGCTTTGGTGGACAACTCCTGCCCTGCTTTCCCCACAGGYGCCTCCTTCCCTCCACCATAAAACAAGCAGAACATCTCCTATGTGCCCATTCCCACTGCTTTTTGCCTCTCTAAGCAARCATTTGTACTTTAACTCTACCTGCTTCCCTGTCAAAGTTATTTGAAACTAGCCTGACGCAAAGTTTCAAAGCATCAGGGATTGAGTGTGCAAACCTCTGCTTCCCTGAGAAGTCAAGGCAAATACCCACCAAAGAGCACYTCAAAGGACTAACCTGGAAGTAACGAGCAGGAAGACAACCCGACCACCACAGCTACATTCTACCACTAAAAAGTCTGCTAAAGGAGAGGCACTGGGGGGCACTAGTGTGCTGGGGGGCCTCCCTGTGCTCTCCCCAAAGCAGGAGGAGGACTGGGGTCATTTTGAAGGGCAGGCACCAAGCACAACCATCGGGCTGTACAGGGAAAGAGGCAGGGCTCAGATTCACGGCCACCACCTCCCTCTGTCAGTTCAGCCTGGAGGAACTTGGAAGACATGCCCACATGATGTCATTACTGAGATGGTGTCTAAATAAAGGAAGCTTTTTATAGAATTTCTCACTGACAAACTTATTCCGGTAAACCCCAACAGCCAAGACGTCAAGCAAAAGGGAAGGAAAAGGGAAAACAATAACAATAGCCTTGCTGGGGCCTGGGTAGGTGGGCGGTGTCTCAGGAAAGAAACCCAAACAACCTAAACAAATGTACTCCTAAAACCTGCTTGTTKGATAAAAAGTAGAGGGAAGAGCAGCACGCAGTGTAGGGGAGATGTGCTTTTACATCATCTATCACAAGGACTCACAGCCTAGTTTGGTATCAGGGCACTGGGGAAAGGATGAAGATGAGGAGAGAGGACAGTGAGCAAAAAAAGCTTTGCTTAAAGAGAGTAAACAAAATGTACTTCCATGTCAGAGGAGTTTTTCAGCTTCATATTATTTATGTGGCAATTACTGTACTTCCTAAAAGCAAAGTGGGGGGTTCTGTATATTTAGAAGACTCTTGGCTGCAAATGCCTTAAACTCAAATCATCAGCAAACAGCATTTGCTGGAAGTTTCAAAAACAAACATAAAAAAAAACACACAAAAAAATACTAGCAAAAGGAAAGCAAAATGTTTCAWGCATGCTCGCATGTCGTCCTCTTCTTCGCAACTCTTTGTCACCTCCACAGCACTATGGAGCAGTTCCCCTTCCTCCCTCTGCCTCCACAGTGCATCTTCAGTCGGGCATCCACATGGAGAGCAGTTGCAATAGCCTGGTGACTCATGCTGCAGTAATGTGGGTGGGAACTGCTCCCATGCCCAGCTCCAAAGGACACAGCCTTTTATGGTGTTTTTAAAGTGGAAGCTGTCGTGGTTTGTAGCACTTCGCTTTTTGTCTTTCAAGAAAAGAGCTCATGTTCCCCCGGGGCTTCAGGCTGCAAAGGTGGAGCCCCGGCAGATTATGAGCAAGCCAACCCTGGAACTTCCACAACCAGCACAGTAGGGATGCTCGAGGATGATACACGACAGCTAACCTGCAGGCTCTCCCTCTCAGACAGTGGATCCTTGGGTGGCTGCATCACCCTGCAAGTTCCAGAGAGTGAGGCATGGGTGTCACTTGTTCTGTGAGYACCTTACTTGCTGCAGCCCAATTCTGTAAGAAATCATTCCCTGTGTCCCCTGAGACCTAACCACCCTGTGGCAATGCACTAACAAGCTCACCCTGACRAGCCACCAGACATTCCATTTCTACCCTTGATGGGCTGTCAGCACATGAAAAGTTGGCAGGTCCCATCTGTCTTCCTTCAGTTAACGTAAGACTACATCTCTCTAGGAAATAGAAAATAAACTCTGTAGAATTTCTACTCCATACAAATGCACGTGAAATGGGACGAGGGCTTACTAGGAGAAAGCAGACAGGTGTTACAGGTTAAAAGCATCAGGGAGAAGTGCAGTGGCAGAAAGGCCATGTGGACTGCAGCATGCGGGACTCAAACTTGCCAAGGTAAAGAAGAAGGCTCAGCCGTGCTCTTTAAAAGCTGAGGGTCACACCTGAGATTAAAAGAGTATCCCAAAACATTACCCCATATGACTTGAAACAGGACTCTGGCTGCAGACATGCAGTGGATTGCTTTATAGGACAGTCTCCCCTTCCCCCTTGCACCTGAAGCATTATCTGCCGTAGAAGAGAAAGGGAGAAAWGTTTCTGCATCCCCAATCACAACTCCAATCAGCTATTGATTTTACTCCTTTTAAAGTTATTAAATTCAAAAGGAAATAAATGATAATCTGCACATGCTGAAGAAGTCTAAGAGAAAAGCTAGCAGGATGAACAAGAAAAAAAAAGTAATCAATCTTCCTGTTGCCACTGACATGAAACCTATTTTTTTATTCCTTCTGCAATTCCAGTGAGCTCTGGAACGAGTAAGCCTATCAATAGGGACAGATAAATGACAGACTGCCCATACAGATTTCACCAAGGGGGAAGCACCAGTGGAMARYTGTTCTGGAGTGACTTGTCAGGTAKGAGTGACACAGTGAAGGGGAAGTCTTGGGGAGGTTTGTGTGGGCAAGCACTGCACAGCACACAACATACCTTGGAAGTGTGCCAGCAATAACAGAGGAAAAACCCTCCAGYCCTAATGCAAGTTTAAAGGTCACTCAATGCATTGCCCTGGGCACAGCAACACCCAGCATCTGCCAAACAAGATGCCCGACACCAAGGAGTCACCAGAGCTCCCTGAACAGACCAAGATGAAATGTTTTGCTTCTCAAGCACATGAAATACATTTCCAAGTTGTTGTGGGTTAAGGCTTCTCCTTTTGTTTCGTTTCTTGAGGAATTTTTMTTTCCCATTTTTGCTGCTGGGATACACTGATTGCCAAGTCATCCTTTTGATGGCTTGGCGATTGGGGAAGACRAAAGAACCCAGCCCCACCCAAAGAGTCTCCCCGGGCACTTCTCCTGCCTGGCAGCTTTTTTTTCTCTCTCTTTGGAGAGAGAGAAGTTCTCTCAGGAGTTTTGGGCTCGGGGAGGGCATGTGTGTGTGGGGCGGGGGGTAGCTTCACTTCCTGCCCTACTTTGCTTGGGGGAAGACAGTGGACCTGCTGCTGGGAGTCCAGTGTCTCCGGTCATTGGTCCATGTTTGCTGCACTATGGTCTTCTGCCCCTGTGCCTTTCCRGGGACCCCTGAGATTCCAGCTGCAGTGGTTGAGTTCTGCTGCATTCCRTCTCACAGCCACRGGCTTCTGCTCATCTCTTTGCTCATCCGGCCGTCCTGGGGTTTCTTGCTGTCCAGAGGAGCACCGAGATCGGCGTTTTCTGCTGTGAGTTTATAGGGCAACTTTTTCTCTGTCCATCTGTGCCGGTTTGCGTCCGCCACTGGCCACGCAGGAGCCAGCCGGGACCCGCGTCACAGCGTCGTCTGCCAATGGGACTGCAGCCGCCGGGGAATCACCGCACCCCGCACCAGCCCTGCCCGGCCGGGAGCCAACAGCGCCCCTGCCAATGGGACTGTAACTGCACCWAAGGGGAGGGTGTGTCTGTGTGAGGCTGTCACTGAGTTTGTGGCTGGGTTGGTTGTTGCTATTGTTATTGTTACTTGTTTCACCTTGTTATACATATTAGTAAAAACTGTTATTCCCTTTTGCCCATATTCTTGCCCCAAATCCCCATGATTTTCAAAGCTATAATAATTCGGAGGGAAGGGGGGTCATATCCACTACTCCAAGGGGKGTTCTTGCCTTCATTGGCAAGCACCTGTCTTTCAAACCAAGATGTAAGTTTAGGATGTCTTCCTGCTCTCAGATAACAGATCAAGATTACAGAAATAAAGTTTAAAAAAGAAATCACGTGAAAGGCTCCATCCTGTTCAAAGGAATACAATAAGTTTCCTGTGCCCTAAAGACCATAACATCACACTCGATTACTATCCTATCTTACTCCTAAGTCCCACAGAGCCAGTTTGGCCATATGAGAGCAAAATGAGCTCTGCCTTGCCTTATTTCTCATTAAACTGCTAACTACACATGGCAGTGGCTGTATAAGAGGCAAGCCAAGTTAATTTTCATTATCCTTTACTTGGACCAACACTATGAAATTTGAGTAAAAAATAATAAAAAAAAAACAGGAAGGAAAAAAGCGAATGGAACAGAATAATCAGCCTAAACCTCTTACAGACAGAAAAGGAATACATCCAAGCCTGAACTGAGGTTCACATATCCCACACTAGACAGACCTCTCTGTATGATGCCTTTAGTTATCAAAACCTGCCATCTGCACTCCTGAGAAAGCCAGGAAAGGGAGGAAATGTTAGTTTGCCCCTATATGCTCAACGCTGCACTGCTGCAGGCAACTTGGTGCTGCTCTGACCTTGGTGAGCTGGCAGACCCCAGGGACCCTGTCCTGTGAGACCACCTGCCTGCCCTCACTTCCAGCTGTGCAGTACACCTGCCTTTAGCATACTTCTGGTACTAAGGTCCACAAACAAAAAAGCTTTCCCAGCCAGCAGATTCTCTGTAAACCTTAAAGCATTGAACGCAGATTCTTACAGAGCAACAAGTTCCCTTAATGCAGATGTCAAGTCAAACACAGCCTGGACGTAGATGCACAGTGCTTGAYGGCATCCAGACTTTGCAGCTGATGGTATCTTCAAAGGAACAAGTCCAGACAGTCCCTAAGTGCTTGGGTTTGCAGCCCTCTCTTCCTCCAGTGGGTGTCCCAGCCACCAYTCTGCCATACCCCTCCAGAGCTGGAATGCAGCACCCACCTTGGAGCAGACCAGACTGTGGTTTGCAGGGAAGACTGTGGGAAGGGATGGATGCATTTCTCCCTGTTTTCATGGGGAAAGTGCTTCCTTTAAAATCAGGCTGCAGAGAACATGAGGCAGATGTGCCTTTCCAGAGGAAGAGGCACAGACTTAAAGCATTGGTTAGCTGAAGATTGCAACCCTGCCTCCACTGAAATGAAGGGGAATGCTGCTAATGAATTTACAACGTAACTCAGATTTTTATTGGTCTTCCTAAGGATCCACTTRGCTAGAACCAGTCTGCAAATTATATAGTAACTAGAGGCTTTAAAAGCCTTTCAAGAAAATGCAATAAAATAAATAAGAATCAGCTGGGCATGTTCTGTCTGACAACTCATTTTTTTYCCCATGCAGTACATTGCTATATGGAGAGAGGAGGTATGAATCAACCCATTTTGGCAGCCCAGGAGAAGCCAGGATGCATCACTGCTCCAATACATGGGGAACAYCCTCCAGAAGGCTTTGTTTACCCAGCGGGAGCCAATGCAATCCCTACACAAAGCCTGTAAGTACATTTAAGGCTCAAAAGTAATCTGAAACAGGTCCATTCTCCCCTCCTACTCCATAAATACAATCCAAATTGGGTCATCTCCTAACAATAAATGAATGATACTCACTTAAGCCTCCGCTACACTGCTGACATAATCTAGGTCCTTTCATTCTCCTTGTACTGCAAGTACTAAAGATGCTTTTGTACATCCTCTAAAGTACTCCATTTAAAAAACCATGGTAACTAGGGCACCACATTCAGCTGCTCTTGGAAAGAAAAGCCATTCCCCTTCCCTCTCAATAGACTCTTAGGAGGCTTGGACAGAAAAACATTGCCCAATTCAAAACTCAGCTCCACCAGGGTGGCTGGAGTTGGGTGCTGGGGATAGGGGTGAGCACAGTTACTGGGTATGACTTGGGTCTGTGGTGTGACAAACACCAGCAATAGCACGGCATTTGGAGAAAGAGAGCCATTACCTGTGTCCTGCATCTAAACAGCACCCAAAAATCCCATTTTAAGTCCCCAAGTGTGACAGCACAACTGGAGCATTCAATAGGTAAAACATATTTTCTTTAAAAGCTCCTGAGTGTGCCTAAATATCTCAGGTTTGTTTTAAGGGATGACAGGATAATTCAGTTTCAGTACTTTAGTATGAAAAGGACTAGAGGAACCACGAAGCAAGTTTTTCTGTTATTTTTGCATGGCAGTAAAAGTTTAAGGGGTTTTGCTATTGTTTTATTTCTTGCTCATTCCAATTGCCTTAGAACTGTGAACTTTCCTGCATGGCAGCTTTTGAAGTTTGCCTGCTGGTATCAGCATCCTCCTGCTTTCTGAAATGGAAACATTCAGAGGTGTGGGCACAGAGATCAGATGGAAAGAGTAAGGCAGCTCCCACTAAAAAAAGCCATTTACTAGGAAAAAAACCCACCATCATAAAAAAGGGACATTTGTCTAAAATGGAAGGTTCATTATTTGTATTTTAAAAAAGAAAAATATTCATTTAAAAAAAACACTAACAACAACAAACCAGCAAAAAAACCTCACATGGAGTAGCACCACAAAGTCTAACAACTTTAACATGACCTAACTGTTTCAYTATTCCTTATATACAATTTTAGCAGACTTTTTCCAAATCCCACTATATACTGTTATGGAACCACATTCCAAGATTTAAGATTTTAAAAATAGAAGCCTTTAACCACAACATCTGCAAAAGTACCTTAAACAAACCCCAAGAAAAACTCTTCAAGTCCTATCCTGTTATGGAGGGCATTCCCCAATTGATGCACAGAAGCACTTTGAGCCTCTTTGTAGCAAGCAGCATCAGATTCATGACAGCATTGCTGGACTCTAACAAAATTCATGTTTGAATTCTGTTTGAAAGAGATACAAACTTGGGAGAAAAAGGGAAGTTTTAAAGAGCACATTCTTAAACAGGCAAACTGAGGCATTCAATGATTAGCCAGTTCCTCAAACAGCAAAAAATGTATTTCTTCTGGCTAACACACTGTCATCTTTGCTAACACAGGCTGTCATGGTGAGAGACATGAGAGGGTGAACTGAGGATAAGCGCAGCAGTTATCCTTGAATTCCTGACTCTGCTCCTCACACCATCCACCGTTACATTTTAGGAGGAAAACGGGAAACAACTTATAAAGGAAAACAAGACAACAGTGTGGGGAAGTAACTCTCAACCAGATAGGTCAGCCTAGCTCATGTGGGACATGGAGCCATAAAACCAGGTACCAGCACACATGGCTGCCTTGAGAGACATACAGAGAATAAAGATGTTCGCAGGCTAAAAAACTGTGCTCTTCTTTCTGAATATAAGGGCATAATATTAAAAAGACTATTACAACTTCTGTAACCAACAAAGATTAAAGCTAAAATAACAGGGGGCTTGCATGAGATGCCCCAATTATTATAATTTCAACAAATAAGTAGGTTTTTTAGCTGGTGCTTAGCATTGTTTTKTTGCTATTTTTCTTGAGACTGCAAGAGCACTCTCCTCCTGTAAGAGCACTTACAGGGATATAACCTACCACTCCGGGTATTGCTCTGGCAGGCTTCTGCTCATTTAGGCTTTTGAAGGCAGAAATTTATTATGGGAATTAATGCAAAGAATTAACTCTGGAGCCTTCTGGTCCCTGCCACCTCTCCTAGGATGAGTACGGCAGCTCCTGGCTGCACTCCCTCAGCTCCACCATGGATGAGACAACTGGGAAATCTGCTCACAGTCAAGTTTATGAATGTTTCAGTAACTACATCCTCCTTCAAGTAGTTGCCCAAAAGCTTACCCAAGCCCGGGCCTTCTGCCACACCATCCGGCTGCTCTAACTAATGAGCTCCTTTGTTTGTAAACCCATGCCTTGACAGACACTCTCTGCTACGTGGGCACAGAACGCTCACACAAAAACAGATGCTCCCTGCTCCCAAGGCTTCTCCCTCCCCTGCACCTTTGGGAACAGCAGCCCCTTGATTTCAGATTGACAAAGGCTGGCACTCTGCAGGTTCTGCTCCAGCAGGAAAGSAGAGGTTCAGGACTACGTTCTCCAATAGCATTTTTTTCTGCTTTGCAAAGCCTGACTGTGCCAAGTTTCATCTCACTGWGGAAAGGACATATGGACATACCAAGTCCCACCAAAGTTTAGCTCCCAGGACCACTGATGTCAACTACTCTGTGGCAAGTCACCTTGTTTAATGCATAATGTCTGTCACCTTTGGTCCAGGCTCTGCTCCGACCTTCAGGGGAAGCACATGTCCACGGCATGACTCTACCAGAACAGCAGACTTTTGGTGTTATGCTGCCACAAGGTTCTTCAGTAGCACAAAAGACCAAAGAAAACTACTTACATTTGGAGCAAGAGACAGAGAAGTCTGCAATGCTTTGTTGTGACATAGGGGAAAACACCAACCAAATGCTTTTTGGAGTGCAGACGACAGCTGCCTGGTTCTGCTGCTGCTATTCCTAAGGAAACATCAGTCACATTCTGGTCACAGGTGAAGAACAAAATCCACATGCACAGTGAATGCAAATCTCATGGGAAACTATGACAGGTACTGCGAGATCACCCAAGAAGCAGGAGGAGAGAGAATGTCCCTGATCTGATCAGGCAGGCAGCTATTTCCTCTGCTCTGGCCATCATCAATTAGTCATCTTAGTGTCTGAGAGCCCTTGCCATGGACAAAGGCCCTTCTCAATCTGATACAGCAACAACTACCAGAAAAAATGGGAGAATTTCAAGGAAATTCCATTGGAAAGAGAAATCAAGATACACGGGAAAAGTTTCACAAAACCAGTCACCACACAGTTTCGACTCTATTGCTGCTGATGGATCTCCAATCCTCCAACATGAATCACAGAGAAAACACAGCTTAGAAGAGAAGTAGAGATCTGTAAGMTTAATTTCTGGCCTGCTCCCTTCATCAGTCACCTGGAGAAGAGCTGGCAAAGCTTTCTCTTTGCCTCCAAAGTCCATATCGAGCAATACCTCTATATGCACAATACAGAAATCCACAGACATCAAAATATAAATCTTTGCTGTGGGAGATCAGAAAAACCCACAGACAACACAGAAAATTAAGCTGCTGTTAAGTGTACTACCTATTGCGGAGCATGGTGATCAATTTGCTGGATGCACCATTATTTCCATCAAGAYATCTCAAATGGTGCTCTTGTATAGGAACCTATGAGCTGGGTTTTGGATGTGCTGGATTTTTCTATGGGCATGGACATCAACTCTGGAAAATTTTAGGAAATGGGTCTGGTTATTTTCTTATCACAGCATTGGAAAACTGAAACAAGTTCATTTATAGCTTTCAGTACTTTAAACTAAGTGAATAAATGGAGAGAGCAGCCAACTTCTGTCTTCATCTAGATGAATTGCAGAGATCATGCTGTTAGCTAAAATCTCTTTCACTTCATTTCTGGCTGGARGGACAGACAGTGCAAAGGAGTGTCCAGTTACAGAATGGAAACACTGATAAATTGCCTAATGTTTCAGCAAGAAAATAAATGCAAGACGTGCAGCAAAAATGCTGCTGACTAAGGGATGTGGGCATCTTTCCGAATTCCTTCTTTCTCTTTGGTATGGTCAATAACTCTTCCAGCTAGAATCACAGGATGCTTTTGCAGCTAAGTCTGCCATTACTCTATTTTCCCTTCAATTAGAAGGTCAGTTCTAATCCTCTTCAAAGCATCCACAAAGCATTWGCCTAAATTCAGACTCCTGACCAGCATGGACAAGGCAAACAGTGGATAATCATGAAATATTAAGCTGTGGGTGTCACAAAAAAAGTAAGAAAGAAAACAACCTGCAGAAGCCACTGGTGTCATGCAAACCATGTTACGAGCAAAGAACTCCAGTCAAAGGCCATGAGACAGCAGGAAAAAAAAAAAAAAAAGTCAACCAGAAGGAGGAAACACTTCTTCCAAGTGACCCACAGTTGTGCTGCGGCATGTTCTGCTACTCAGAGCGAGTTATAGAAAGTGCCTGCAAAGTAACATGGAAATTGCAGGAGAACAACATGGGTGCAGCTGTTAAACCTARAGACTCATCCTCTTCCCTGAGGATCCACTCTGGTTGTCACCAGGGGAGAGGATGCTGGYCAACCCGGACCTTAGATGGAGACAGTAAGGCAGGTCTTCCCCTCTTAAACTGCCACACATGGGCATTACAGCAAAACTGGGAGAGGTTTGGGCTCCAGCATTCACCTTAAGAGATTGTCTCTGAGAGAKTTCTGAAATATGCATAGACCAAGAGGGGATCACAGATTCTTTCTGCTATTCTTGTAGTGAACAACCACCACCGACTCTTTCCTGGGCAGAGGATTCAGACGCAAAATGTCGTTTTTTCYGGTGCAGAGACCCAGGCAGTGAGACACAGCACCACGTCCCGTTTTCTCCACAGTGCGTCACTCTGAAACAGAAACTGCAAGTGTTCAAGCAGACAAGAACAAGTGCAGCAAGCCTTCATCAAGCAAAAGGTAGCTCAAACTCCAGGACTGAGATCCTCAATGAGTGGCACAAAATTTATCCAGCATCTAAAACTATCAGCATATTAGAAAAGACACACACTCTCATGATTAATGAACCGCAAACTTTACAGAGGAAATCTGAGAGCAAGAGGCATCTCCATCTACTTGGACATCCCTGCCACACAGACCACTGCAATCTTAGATGTTGCAACWAGCAGATCGTGCTTACAAAAGTCTTGCACCACCAGACATTACAAACTTCCAGGAAGACACAGCAGGATCACCTCTCTACACCACAGCTTTCCCACACACAGCAAATCTTCCCAAAGCCAGTAATTGTTGGATGATGCTGGAAGGCTGTGAAAATCATTGCACTCACTAGAAAGGGGAAGGCAGTGCTGTGCCATACTGCTGAACAGGAGTTTTAAGCCACTTTACTCCTGCACTTCTCCTCAGGCAGCTGAAAGACCAGGGCACTGTTTTCAAGCTGTTCCAGTATTTCACTAAAACCTGGCACAAATAAACCTGCCAGGGTGACTTTGGGTGTGTTTTTCCTCTGAAACAAAAATATCTCCCATTAACAGTGGAACATTCATGGCAGGGAGGAAGCTGATCCATTCCACTCTAAGGCTGCTCTGTCAGAAGATGYATGAAGGCAGCCAAGGTCCAGGAAATAGCTTAATGGCTCACACAGAGGACACCTCCATCTCCTGTGAACCAGGAACATATCCAAAACCAGTAACACAGAGAAGAGATCATTCTCCTTGTGGCAACCAACCCTCCAGAACAACTAACAACGAAATCAAACAGGTCTCTTCTTCTTTAGGTTGTTTAGCCACTTCCGCTTTGAGAGASGAAATCATAAGGGCTTTATGCAGATTGTTCAACTTGTCCTCCAAGCCACAGCAGCTTGTCAGCATTCTGCTTAGATGTCAGAAACTGCATGTACACATAAAAGGAAGTATTTGCTCACTGCTGTAGCTGCTTTCCAACCAGGCTGACAAAATCGTCCTGTTTCTTGGTGCTCCTCCTGTGCTTCCCATCCTAGGCAGCTGCTTCAAGCATTCGTGCGCACTGTGAGCGCACAGGTACTCTCACATGAGGTCAACAAGGAGCCAAGACTTTTAAGGTACTAAAATGATAGCTTACCAAAATTTTATGAGGATTCTCTCACCAGTTGCTTGTTAAATACAAAACAGATCTCTGGACACTGCAAACAGTAATAATGGGAGTGATGATCACAATTAGAAACTGTGGGCCAGTCATCTCTCACTCCTCAGAGAGGTGCAGATAAGCAACGTGGCACAGCCCCGGGGCTGGCAGGGACCACTCAGTAAAGGGGTGTGAAACCCTTTGCTACTGGAAAGGTGCACACAGAAACATGTTATGCTTCAGGGCCAACAAATCCCTCGACTGCAAAGGTTAAAACCAGGACATCCCATCAATGGGGTCTGTGCATTCATGGTCCCCCAGCTGTGAGAAAATGAGAGCTGACAGCAGTGCCAATACAAGCAGTCTGTCCTCTCTCCTGTTCACTAGGTTTATGTGCCGACAATGCAGCCTGTGGGCACATTATACTCCCTCTTTGTATTTGGCATCCAGCTAAAACAACCCTTCCTCTTCTTTCTTCTCTCACCTCGAACCATTTGGGCTTCTGGCAACTAAGACAGTAACCAGAAGTGATAGTCCTCCTGCTCACGTGCTTGCAGGGACACATCCTCAATCCAGCATTACAAGTTCTAAGTAATAAAAGCACTAACCTAAGCATCACTGCCTTGTGTCARACTTTCAAATGAACCAACCCACCTCAGCCTGAAGCTAAATTTCCTGCAGACCAGRGCTCCTATATGCTGCCATGGAGAGATGCTCATTCAGAGTGGCCAAGCAAGTGCCTCAGCACACCATAAACTGGTGCCATACTCTGCTTTACTATGCAAGATCAAAATAGAGGCCAATACTATAATAGAGGAACAAAGTTTCCTCCCTTCCTCCCTCCTTCCCTTCCCTTCCCTTCCCTTCCCTTCCCTTCCCTTCCCTTCCCTTCCCTTCCCTTCCCTTCCCACAGTCTCACTGCACAAAGACACAGTGAACAGAACCAGAGCTGCCATGAAGAGGCACATCTCAACTCTTCTAAACAGAGCAAGATCAGTGTCTTGACTTTCCTGCATCCTAGCTCAGCATCATCAGCCACTTTCCATCACTCAGCCTGCTTTTGCCTAGGAYAGCACTGTAGAAACATATGCATCACCATCAGACTATTATAAAGTGCCTGCCATCTCCAAGCTCCAGATTCCTGGCCAAAGTAGCAAGTCCTTGGAAGTCTCTGATGACTTGTTTTTTCCTCCCTCACCTATATCAGTTCATCTGAATAGCAGATGCTTCCTTTGTTAGTTTTGGTTTCTGTTTTGTTCGGAGGTTTGCCTGCTTTTCTTACTTGAGCTGCTCTTAACAAAAAGCCCAGCTCCCGGCATGRCGTGACCTGTGCATTAGAAGGGCTGGCAGATTGCTCTTTTTTGATCTGCTAATACAGCTGATTTTTTTCCTCTTCATTTCCAGGGAAGGGGAATAGCTCAGCCCCCAGGAAAGAGACACAGCAATTACATTTACCTCAGACCAGCAGAGCATTTTAGTGCAGAGCTTGCACTGAATGGTGCCCTCCAGCATCTGTTCTGTAGACAAGAGCACACCAGGGGACAAGCTTACCAAACAGTGAAAACTGACAGCTCTTCACCTCTTTGCTGCAAAGGGTGTCCCAAAAATCCTCTCAAGAATATCCAATAAGCCTCTCTTTCCTAGCTACTTTGATAAACTGCAGTTCCAGATATGGAAGGAAAACAGTACATAACTGAAATTAATCCAAAGACTTCTCTTCTTTAGGRTCACATTTCCACCAAAAAGGAGGCAATTGCCCAGTTTGCAGATCAATGCAGCTTTATAGAGTTCTCAGTAAACACAATMATTGTGACTTTTTTAGTTCAGTCCCATATCTAATTCTTCATTAGATATATTCACAGTTAGGTATAAATATGAAGTTACATTTACAAGTGARGCTTTACACAGGTACAAATTCACACAGCGAGTTCTTAAAAATAAATTAATCATATTTTCATATGTGCAACAGCAACTATTAAAAAAGTATTAGGCATCTTTTATCTGGTCTAGTGGACAGTGTTCGTGCCCATGGCAGGGGAGTTGGAYGAGATGATCTTTAAGGTCTCTTCCAATCCAAAYCMCTCTGATTCTGTGATCTAAATTATTAACACCAAGTCTGTTTTGCCATGCATCATCMTTGCAGCTTTAGCAATGTGGTTMGGAACAGCATGGGATTATTTTATCATGGATACAAACGTGATGAGGGAGGAAGTACAGAAGAACATAAGTGCCTTGCACCTTTGCACAWGCCAAACTGGAAGGACAGAACTAAAGTGACCCTTCGTTGTATAAGAGTTGTTTTAGCTAGGCTAATACACCACTATCATTACCTCAACAGCATAATTAATGAGTTATGGCAAGATTATAATACCAGGCTCTTTAAAAGGCGTGCCAGCTGCCAACCCTATCTGTATCATTTTGCATGATAAAGTGTGCCAAGCCTGATACTCTGCTCAAGCAATGGAAAAAACAGATTTTCGGGCAGATCCCCAGGACAAACACTTGCAAGCAGACACAGCAGCTGGTTTTTCCACAGACACTGAGACGAGTAGGCTCRCAGGCTTTTCCATACCAGACATACAAAGTCCCTTGACTCAAAGAGAGTTTAATTCAAAGGGTTTCCATCAGGAAGGCAGGAGTCTCTTTCACAACATGCCCTGCCAAACCTCCAAAGCGAGAAAGTTCAAGCAAGATGCATAGTCCAAGGATTTTTTTTTCCCTTTACATTTTTTGTTTTGTTTGGGTTTTTTTTTACAATTAACATACCAATAGCCTAAGCATCAAGCCACTATATTCTCTCTCAACCCAACACTAAACAAATATTCAAGAGAGCTTTGTAGTTGAGGTAAAGGATAAGTAATTTAAACACAACCCAGCCTATCTGGAGGGCTTTTAATATACCAGGCAAGAAGAGTGAGAGAGAAAACACTGCAGCATGGAAATATCTACTGATCCTCTTGCCTTGGAGGCCTGAAGGAAATCTCCCTTTCAGTGGCAGAAAGAGAAGGACATGGCAATTTCACTCAGAAATAATATTCAAAATATCAAATATGAGTCCTTCTGAAAATTACATTTTTTAACTGCCTCTAGTTCTAACCAGGATTTTCCAGGACGGCCATAATCAACTTCTTACCTTATTGTACTTTTGGCATTTTTATGTAATGGTGACTACGCCTACTTAAGGGATGCTGCAGTGCCAGGGTTGGGTCCTTCAGTAAATTACCCCTTAATTTAACCTATACATAAAGCCTTCTCAAGACTGAACACCAGTACTTTTGGCTGGTATCTGAAAACAGCCAAAGGAACAGTTGTTTCAAGCAACTTTAAGTGAAACTAGATTAAAGAAGGAAAGAAAGCACATCTTTTCCTATGGAAATAAAAGTCATCACCATGCTTGGAGTATTATTCCAGGTCAATATAAGCAAACAGAGTTTAGAAGAAAATAGTTTTCTTCATACTTCAACATTGTTTTGAAGTTAAGTAATTATTATCCCTCCATACCTATCACCAGTCTCCTCAGAGGGGCTGAAACAGCAAGGCATGACTTGAAAAGAGGACAGASGCTGAAATGAGGACACAAGCTCCTCTGCTCTGAGACCAACCCATCACCAGCAAGCACACACTGCCATCCCGCCACAAAACCCAACCAAGAAAAAGCATCTCCCCAAAAAAGCCAAACGTTTTAATTGCAATTAAAAAGACTTGAGCTTGCAGTTTATACACATGAACTCAGAAGTGATACTCTGAGAAATGTTCTTCTTTTGTGGTTTCTCTAACAGCATCATCATTACATCATTAAAGGAGAGAAACTAATTCGTTCAACATGCATTCAGCCTTTAGTCTCTTAATCCAAACACTTCTCTGGGGCTGTTTGAATAGTCAGATGACATGGAGGCTGCTTTGACTAGAAAACGCAACACTGGTTTCTTCCATGTGGATTTCATTGCAAAATTCTGTTGTTATACTAGGTGGGGAAAAAAAAAGCTGATTTCAAATGATAAAAGAAAACAAGGATTTGAGAAAAGGTTATCAATTCTACATGTGTCCCATTCTCTCCCTCTACCCTGTCCTTTTTCCCCCTATCTTACAAGGCAGGATAGCCAAGGAGGACATTGTTTGTCAGAACCTATCCAACTTGGCAGGTGTGCTGCAACAAATATTGGGATTGCATGCTCAAACAGTCACCACTCAGGAAACCTATCTCCTGAGCATCAGATCACACACTGCAAATGCTACAAGGTCATGGTAACGAGTGGCAGCTGAGAAGATCGTAGTGACTTGCTGTGGTTGGTGGCTCACATCCTGTCCCTGAGCTGGCTCACCACAGCTCTCTCACTGGTAGATCAGAAGACTCCCAATACCCAACAGGCCAGAAGACCTTTGTGCCCCCTCGACAAGATCAGTGATTGTTAGCAGACAGGGGAAGAAGTCAGACATATCCTAGGAAACATTACTGCTATGCCACAAGTACCATCTACCCGGGCTGATGTAACCCAAAGCTGTTGCAGCGGAAGGCAGAAAGCCCAAAAATGCAAATAAACCCCCCCATCTCAAATAAACAATATTTAGTTCCATAAAAAACTGAGTGGACAAATTCTTTATTGCAACTCATTTTAAAGTAGGGAAGCAAGCTTAAGTGTTTGCACAGCCAGATCATCATGCTCTGAACAAACCAAGGGAGGTTTGCAGATGTACACCATGATGACCACAGGGTTCAGCTTCTGAGTGCAATGTAGGTAAAGAGACACTTTGGTGCAAAGCTGTGTCATGGCTGGTAAACACTTATGCATAAAAATCCTATTAATAACTTGTTATTTCTGTAGGGAACTGGGGAGTTTAAAAATATGCACTGGTCTGGAAGAGTGAAAAAGATTTAACATGTGGCATGTTCTGTAGAAACCAGTGGTAGCAGGGTTTATGTCATTAGAAATGTTTCAACAAGTCAACTCCCACAAAGTTATGATGTCCTGTTCAAAGGTGAACCCAGGACAATCTTAACTGAAACCCRTCCAAATCCAAGGAAAAGCTACTCAAGAATCCCATTTTCAGAAACTCAAATGGCTTTCCTGCCTGAAACTTTGAATATGAGGCCTTCTTTAACAGGAGAGAAATATTTTCTGCGAAGTGACCCAAATGACTCCAGAAGCATTTAGGAGACTGCTTTAGTCGAAGCCAAAAGGGGAAAAAAAGCCCATAAAAGTGAAAGACAATGTGAACAGTGCTGAGCTATTCATTCAAAAATGAAAGCTGCCTTCTGAGAGAAAAGGGGAAATGCCCACCACAATAGCTWTGGAAAACACTGCCCAAAACCCTCAGGAAAAGAATAAAAAAAKGAAAACATACTTTCAGAAATCAAGAATGATAAAAGTAACACAGAAGAGTTACAGCAATTGTGTGCTACGAAATAAAGACCAGAAAGAAAATCACTATGGTTGAGCTATTCATCCCAGCTCCCATAAGCCTGGTTTTCACCCAGTTTAATCAAGACTCCATTTAGTAGAAAACTGGCACAGGGGTTTAGGTAGCTGCAGGCACTTGCAGCCACTGATCCTCCCCACTCCAATGCTCTCATAGCTTTCACCTGGATGTGGGACAAGTGCAGTCACCACACCTGGGCTGCTGGCACCATGCCAGGGCAAAAAAAAACAAGGATTACTTGCCAGTCCTTTAAAAAACCCTCTTTGATTTAGATGCAACCTGCTAAATGCCTGGGGGACTGCACTTCTCCTTGGTGTGCTCCTCACCATGCAAACCTCCATGGAGGTTTGGAAACACRTAGGCTGATGTTGACTATCAGCACCTTCAAAGGCTGTACATATGCCCAGCCCTGCCCTCCTGAAGAAGCCTTTGACAATCTTCTYTCCTCTCAAAGTATGATCACTGAGGCCCCAAAATCAGCTGTCCTAGAATTATTTTTTTTTTTAAGAAATGCATATTTCAGGAATGAGTTAATACACTTGTAAGCAGTAGCCACCTCCTTGTACCGGCATCTTTCCAGCCTTCCAAAGCCTACCACCAGCCCTGCCACAGCAATTTTGTAGGGTTACATGAATAAAGAAAGAAATGGACAGCAAGCCACAGTTCTAGAAACCTACCAGAAATCTTTGCCATTTCAGGTTGCTACTTTCACCTTTTTTCTCAGTCTCATCCCCTGCTGGTTGGGGACCCTCCAGCATCCTCTCCAGGGCACTTGGAGATTGAAGTCCAACCACAGCTGCACAATGGCCAGCTGTGAGTTAACTCTGCTCCTTTTCTCCAGCAAAAAGGCCAGGAGCAATGCAAGACCACTCAGGTTTTATGGACTGGGCCATCTACAGTATCCTGGATCCCAGCAARGCGTCTCAAGCAGGAGGCTGTAACTTGAGTTTCATAAATCACCGGCACACCAAACCAACGTTTTCCAGCAATGCTATTGTCCTCCTCTCCTTCTCCTCTGCCACAATAYCTCAAAGACCTAGAAACATTTATTATTTATCAATCCAGCAATTCTGAGAGCTACTCAGGAGGCAAAAACACYCCAACCCTTATCAGGTGAGACCAGCAGGAACTCCAAAGAAGAGCACTAGCATTTGTCTGGAAAAAGTGGAACCACTCAGACAGTCTCAAACAAGGAACAAAACATAGCCAAAACCACCCTTAATGAAAGTTGTCCCYTTTCTCTGAGGAAAACAAGCAAGTGAACTACATGGAAACTCAGCCAAAAAGAAAAAGCAACACAATCCCTTGTGAATTGATAAAATATGAGATAGTCTGCATTCCCAGCCTAGAGAGAAGCAGAATATCCTTACTGCTTAGCTTCTTTCTAATTCTGCGATTTGTTTTTTTGGCAAGCCTGGGTTTCACCTGAGGGTAATGCAAAAAGGAACATAAAAAATCCCAACATGAATGACAACTGAAGAGCAACCATCTGTGTGGGCGTCTCTCTTTCCAAACAAAACTTGGAGTGAAAAGGGTTTTCCAATATGCCAGCCAAAAAAAGGGAAACTTAATCAAGAATCACAGTGGGATCCGCCTGGAGAGTATGCTGCATGCAAGTACCAGGGCTAAAACCATTCCCCCTTCCCACTACCTGCAGTCCTCCCAGATGTCCATCTGTCCACGGTTCCTTATCTTCCCTTTTMCAAAGTGCAGTGAAAGCTGCTGGGGAAGACACAATGTATGGCAAGYAATTACAGAGCAAAGCATAGCAGAAGCACCTCTGGGGATAAGCAGCAATTCAGGCAGTGACCAAACACTGACCTTCCATAAGCACTGCATGAGGTCTCTGCCTGTGAAACCGAGCTAAGGACATGGCAGGGCACAGTTGTGCTGAGAGGTCTGGGTGAGCACAAGCTACTGAATGCTCACAGAACTACTCACCTTCACTAAACAAAGGTTTTCAAAACAGCAATCTGAAGTCAGCTCTGTTCTTTRTTGCAGGTAGCCCAGAGACTGCCAGAATTTCCACTGCTGCACCCTCCCATGCAGATGTGGATTCCAGCATTCAGCCACAGATATGGCAGCTCCTCACCTGCCCCAGTACCTGGGGCTGGAGGCTGCCAGCCAAGTGCAGCTCTGAGCCTGCTCAAAACGCAGCACATTTGCAAGGCACAGGATCAAGCTAGAGCAGATGGAATGTCAAATTAGACTGCTCAGCCTCCAGTTTATATGCACCTTTGGGCCAAGCCAGGACAGCAATTTTCACAGTATCCTTGCCAGCAGATTACAACATATGCCCACATACTTTAAGCATAGTTCAATGATATCAGCAAAAATTCCCTGATAGAAAAAATATTTTCTCAGAGTACTCAAAACTTGAGATGGACTCTCCTCCTCCATGCACTCACCCGYCTGGAACAAAATGCTCCTTGCCTTAACCTGAGGGTCAGAAGAAAAGCTGACCCAGGGATGCCCCGAGATTCCTGCTCATTTTGTAGCAAGCCGCTGTAAGAGGAAATTGAGCTGAATATTGACATGCTTAAGGCCATTTAAAGCAGAGACAGGCTTTCCTAACATATCAGCGTTCTGCCAGCCTCAGACGGCAAGAGACAGAGAGGAAGAGAAATGCTTTTGGAGAGAAAGCACTAATAAGATAGGAGTTCCCCTGAAATTATTAGCAATGTAAGGAAAAAACACAAAACCCAACCACCCACAAACTTTCCCCAAGGAAAAGCTTCGAACTTATGAAGTCTCTACATCCACAGACCATCAGATGCATGGGGCCAACTGCTGCATCAACACCGGGGTACAGAAGATCATCTGCATCCCACATGGATAGTGTATTTGCAAAAAAACAGGAAGTCCCCAGGGAACTATGGAAAATTAAATAGATAAAACAATCCTGATTTACCAGCTAATACAGATTATTTTTCAGCTAATACCCATTATTTTTAACAGAAATATAATAACAGGTCTTAGGAAAACATAAGCCCCCTCCCCCATGGAGAGAAGAGTGTCATTTTGGCACTTATTTTTTCCTAGTCTTTTCAGGAAGCTTGGCAGGAAATGGTGGAGACTTCCTCCACTGCCTAAATTCTTTTATCGGGTTAAATTAGATTAATTCCTTCAGGAAGGTTACTGTTCTAGGCAGTTGATGAGTGCTCCTACCTTGAKTCTCATGATGCTTGTACCCCAATGACTGAAACAGCATTTAAAATTTTGTTTCRCCTCCAGCTCTTTCACCAAAGTACACGTCCGTTACCTGCAGGTATCATATACCCACTTGGACCAAATGTAGAATATACCTAAATTCCTAGTGTTACTTCCTCTCTTTTTCTGGATTCCAAACATTCAGAAGAAAATTGGAACTGAAGGATTTCTCCTTGTTTTCGTAATGGAACCATGACAGAGCTGCTGTGCAATTGTCTGCTACGGGGGGGGGGGNGGGGGGGGAAATGAGAAAGCAAATGGCAGGAGTTAACCTGCAGCAGAAAACAAATCATTTACATGCCCACATGTGGAATCAATTGTCATTTTTTAATAGGATTAAGTACCAAGGCTTTGAACACAGTCATCCACTCTCTGGTGTCATCCTTAGACGTCTGGTGCTTGCAGCACTATCAGCTAATGGTAACAAAGATGACTCTATAAAAGGAATGTGAAAACATTCAAGATGCAAGACCATGAAGAAAACATCCCTGCATCCCAGAAAGGTTGCTGCTTATGTGAGAAACCAGTGCAAGACCTAGAATGGTTAGAAGCAGCTGGTGAAAGCAATGAGGCATGCGAAGACATGGTTTGTCCCTGGAGCAGCAGCTGGGGAAGAGAGGACGAGACAGCTGTAGCACTGCCCCAGGACATCCCATGTGCCACTCTATTAATTTCAGGATATCTGACAAGGGTAGGGATATCTGACATGGGCATGATACATCCTATATCATCAAAAAGCTTAACCTTTGGTGAGCCTCCAGTGACCCCAAATGCAAGTGCAACAGGACAGTGCAATGCATTGCAGRGACAGAATTTTCCCCATGGATGCTGTGGTTAAGGTGACTTTGCTAATTCACTGTTCTGGGTCAGGCCAAAAGGTTGGTGACATCARCCACCTGCCCCTGAGTGGCACTTCCCACCCACTGTTGGTTAACCTCTGTGGCAGCCATCGCAAGGAAAAGTAAGAGTAATGCAGGCTGAGTTATCCACTGCAGCACACACACACAATGCTGTTCTCAACTTGCATTACCCAACCCTTACGCTCTCGCAACAGTGTCCTAACTTATTTTTCATGTCAGGATTTAGCATTTCTGCTAGCTAATATAACATTTCCTCTCTCTTCCCCCAGTCTGAAGATTTGGCAAAATTGCTTCTTCTGCAAATCCCACTGCAAATGCTGAACTTTTGCCAGTTAGACAGGGGAAGTCTTGACTAAAAATAAACCTTGCCTCAGAAAATAGATCTCCTTCCAGTACAATGAAGTAGTGGGTAACACATACAGGCAGATCTGCCAGGAGAACACAGCCTCCAGATTTGCATAACAATCTCATCAAGCTCAATAGACAGCTGCAACTCCTTATCCCATCTTAACAAAAAACAAGGCRGGGGCAGAGGAGGGAAAGGAGAGAGGTAGGGTTGAGGGTGCTGAGATAAATCAACTTTCTACCTGTGGTGGCAGGAAGAGAAGTGCCACCAYCACCATTTGCCTGCATGCCCAGCAAACCAAGCTGGTCATAACCCATACGGGAGGGAGAGGATGGCACAGCACTGTCATGCATGGTCACAGCAGAAGGCCAAAGTTTGTTACGGGAAATTTGCTGCAATTCAGGCATGAGAAGAGAATAACCTGGGATATTGCCACCTGAGTCACCAGAAGTCTGGAACACTGACTCAGTGCTGGCTCCCCCGACTCAGACAGACCTGCAACAGCTTGTTCACAAATGGAGGCACTCCTACCTTTGCTGTTCCCCTTCTTATTGTGGTTCTCCCTTTAAGAAGAGGCCTTTTACACTAGAAAATTAATTGAAGAAAAGGAAAGCACAGGCAGTGCTCTACTAACCAGCTCTGCTTTCAGCTCCAAAGTGGAGGGCACGTCTGCTTGCAGGATGTGATAAATGCTGGGAAATACAGGAGAATTAGGTAGAAACAGCTCCACCCTGACTCCTACACCTCCAGCACATCTGCGGCACCACCCAGATAGTCCCGGATGAACCAGGTTTTCAAGAAAGATTTCTTTCCATAATAAATCCATTTCACTTTTTTAGGGACCAAGAAAGCTTTATGCAGCAAGTTATGATTATATCCTTATACAATCAAATAGGCCATTCAGGCAAGCCAAATGCAAGGCAATGCTAYTTTGATGAGATCCATCAAGGATGGACAATTTGCAGAAGGAGCTTTTGCTCTCTAAGCTCCTAGGGCAAGCTGAAGGTTCAAGTTCAGCATGCCAGGCCAATCCCTCTTTGTCCAYTAACACTCCCACAGAAGGATCATCCACCCGCTTTTCAGACCGCCCCAGAGCAACAACAGATGGCAAAATATTCCACTCCAATTCCAGTGGTTGCACACACACCTCTGATCAGCTGGGAACACAATTCCAGATAATATAATAGTAAACTGCAACCTGGCCCTGTTATTTTCCCCTCCTCAATGTAATGCAGAAATTGAAMTCAAGGTGCAAGCAGACCTGCTGATAGCACAGCAAGGGGCATCACCAAAAGCTTGTTTGGCATTGCAGGGACTTCAGCTAAGTCAGGCAATGCACTTGGAATGTCAAACAGTTGCAAAGAGCACGTATTAGATTTTTCATTTGAGCACTGATGCCTTAAAGCAACAACAAACCAAATAACTCAGGCAAAAGGATGCACAGGGCAGCGCAGGCGATGCACTACTCCACTGCTCCAGAGAGCAATCAGTGGCACAGCAGAGCAGTAATCATCCAGGGAGGAATAAGCTGCTACAGGCTGTTCTTGCCATACATTGAGAAAACAACAGCAGATTTGTTCATGGTTGGATACCAACATGCACACAGCTCCCCCCACCCCGCTCAGGACGCAGGCGGATGAACGCTACGGGGAGCTGCCAAAGGCCAGCTGAGCAGGAGGACGCAGCAGCCGCCTGCGCAGCCGCAAGCTCGGCTGGGATTCCCCAGCTGGTGCTCTGGGAAGGAAAAGGCAGTGCCCGTGCTAGCAAGGAGCAAGGCCTCCCAGGAGCTGCTCTGCAGCAATGCTGTTTTCCAGCCCTCTCCTCAGAGGGCTGTCAGCAAGGCTAAATGCAAACTTATCTTCTGCCTGGACGTTTTCACAAAACCTTTGGATGGAAAACATACCTACTCACTGCAGAACAGATATCACTCCTGCACCACAGGATCTATTCCATACCCATCAGGCAAACCCTGCACACATTTCACCCTTGGCCACATACAGCCCTTCTTCCCCTCAACAGGASCATGACAAACATACCTGTTTGGGGCATCAGCTTCTCCTACAGCACTGACAAGGAGCCAGAACACAATTCCCATCRGCATACAGGAACGGGCAAATCCTGTAAGCATTGGAGAGAACAGTAATTAGTGACATAAATAAAAGCTGGCTGATGAGAGGGAAGGATGTCAGAACAAAACAATCTCGCGAGAATCGGGGTGTTAAATCCCTGCCCTGAACACACTYCTGTCTAGCCCCGGCACCACAGCAGAGTTATATGGCATGAGGCTGTCAGCAGACTTCTCCAAAATCACAGATGGAAGCCAAAGTAAAAGGCAAGATGATGAGTCCCAAACCAAGGCTGTTCATCCAGTAAAGCCCCCTCAACAGCCAATGCMCTGAAGACCACATCTAAGAGCAGGGGCAGAAAAGAAGCTGGTAAATGGGTTGGAAGAGGTCACYAGCACAACACCCCTTCTGCTCTCTCTGAGATGCTGCTGAAGATCTGCTCCTGTGCAATTTCTTCTGGTTTGCAGAGGAGGCAAATCCCATGTGATGTCAGAGCCAGTCTGCTTCCATTTTTTTGGTCATCATCACTATTATTGATTCATTATTACAGTTTCATAATACAAATGGCTTAATCTTTTCCACTGCTTGCTATATAAATCTTTTGTACCTTAGTCACACAAAACACATTTAACCAGCACTGAGCAAGAGCTGTGACACCTCTGCGGGCTGCAAAAACTCACTTCGGGCATTTGAAGTGCCTGCTGCATGCCAAAGAAAAGATAGCAGAAATGTTTTACTGGAAACAAGTCTAAGCAGCCACAGGGAGATGTTTTTCTGATGACACAACTGAAGCAAAGGTCACCGCATCTAATGCAGTTTTACTTTTCCTGTCCTGTTCATGTAATTGTTTGGGGAYAGCAAGGAACATGGATGAGGGACCATTCTCAAACACACTGTAACATAGAGAGGATCTGGAAGCTGAGGGAGGTAAGGAAACAGAGTGAGAAAACTTCTCTAGTCAAAACATCAAACCAGCAAGACGAAGGTACAGAATCAGCCTGATGATGTCTCATGTATTTCCTGCCAACTGGACCTCATTACGTACTGTGAGCAAACRTATAAAGCATATCAGTTTACCTTGGACTGAGAGAAAACTACTTGCTTGCTTTCCCCAGCCTCTGCACGTGATTCAGAGACCTCAGTCATTGCCAGCTGGTATTTAAAGAACTGAGAAAAAGTGTAATCCATTCATAGTTTCCCCCACTCATTTTCCCCTTTCTCCTTTCCCATTATGGGAGAGCTGAAGACATTTCTAAAGATGAAAACAATGCTGAAAGCCACAAGTCCAAAGCACAGACCTTGGACTCCAGCCTCAATCACAAATTTTCCATCACACTGTTGCTCTACATTGGCCAAAACRCAAGAGTTATTTACTCCTGTTATGTACCTCTGGGAGGGTCTTCTTCTGTTCTTTTGAAGTCAGTAAATGAACAGTGTGCAGCAGTTCTACAAGGACAGAAACAACAGGACAAATCCAACCTGGCCAATAATCTTCAGCAGCAGCTTATATATAAAGGTATGGAAAGCAAAGAAATGCATACCTTAACTTCATATGGCTTTAATCTGAAGGGGGACTGCATTAGCTCTGTAGGACTTGATCTGCCCTGGTACTGTCCCATGCCTGCACCAGGGCTCAGCACCTGGGSAGTATCAACACAGCTGCAATGCAGATCACCTTTTCTTTCTTCCTCCTCCCGTTCCTTTTTCCTTTAACAATTTTCTCAACGCGATTCCTACTCTTAGACAATGCTGCAAAAACATCACTGGCAAAGTTCAAAATCCTCGCCTCGCCTCACAAGGCAAACAGAGATGCCTGAAGCTTCCTTAAGTGCTGCTGGATTTAATCAAAACCATATGAAGGTGGCCTGGCCTTGCCTTCCCCAAGCAACTGCAGCTCTCAGATGAAGTATTTTGTCTCACAGCAAACAAATGTGCCAGGGAATCAGACYGCCCAGCCTCCCTCTTGGTTCCCAAACTTCCTTCTTGCAGTGCCCAGCCGAGTCACTTGTCCCAGAACCGCTCCTCCCCAAGACACAACCAGGCTCCAGSCAATGTGGAGCATGGATGACACACTCATGACAGCCAAACCCCTTCCTGCTGCTCCAACCTGTCCATCAAAATATGCATTTCTCAGTGGTGCCACCCCAGCAGACCCTCTCTGTCCTTGGCTGAGACAAGATAACTCATTGCTTGTTGCAGACTGAAGCAGTACTGCACAAACACAATAACCTTTTACTTCAACTAATGCAGCAAACAAAGATTCACCAGAGCTTATAAACAGGTTATGAAGCAAGGCAGCAGAAGACTGAGTGATACCAGGTGGCTTCAAGGGAGAAGGAAACATCTCCAGAGCAGGAACGAAGAACACAAAAAAAAAAATGATGGGGCAGAGAAATAGGATGGTTCTGCATAGCAGGAATGGCCAGAAGTACCCCACACCAGAAGCAGGAGGGTGGCACTGGCCAAAAGAGCAGGCACATGACCTTGGAGGACCTACTAGAGCCYAAGCCTGATTGTGCAGCTTTGCTAATGCCCCTGTCACAAGCAGATACATAAAAGGGACCCTACTCTGAAGCCTAAATATGGAGATGAGGTGTTTCCTGACACCTCTGAAAAATAATTAAGTTTTCTTTAAGAGGCTTATGCTAATTTTCTCCCCCTGTCCTGTGATAATCTTACAAAATCAGCAATTTCCAGCTCAGACAAACAGCTRTGGCCTCCCCATAACCAACATCAAGGCCAAATGCATTGCTTTTAGGAGGAAGATGCACAACCCCATTGGACTCAGGTACATGTGATGAACTCCTCAGACTTCACCAGAAGAGGGCTGCCACAGTCGCTAGGCCCTGAGAAGTCATCCTCAAGGTGATAACACACTTGCAACAAGCATCTAATACAATGTCTTTTCAGCCTGAGAGGGTCAGGGTTTATACCAAGTCAGGAAGATAGACCTACCCCCAGGCTTATGGAGAACAGGATAGCAGAATCTGTCCCTTGCAGAGAGGCACTAACACATCAGGCCCTGATCTGCAGTGTAATTAAGCAGAGAAATCAAAAAAMCAGAGTCATTTGGRTTGGAAGGGACCTTTGAAAGATCATATAGTCCAACCCCTGGCCCTTCCACTAGACCAGGTTGCTCAAAGCCCCATCCAACCTGTCCTGGAATGTTTCCAAAGATGGGGCATCCACAACTTCTGGGGGCAACCTGTTCCAGAGCCTCACCACCCTCATCCCAGAAAAATTCTCCCTCGTATTCAATCTAATATTTTCCTTGATATGTTCAGCAGAAAGTTTTATTTAAAAGCWGCGCTCAAAGTCCTCCCAGAGGGAAGCCTTCCCTGTGTTAACTGGGTAGCCAAACCCTTGCAGGGTGTACATGAAGCCAGCAGTCAGCAGTGTCCCTCAAAGAACTCTACCAACATGTAGCCTCCCAGAAATATTAACACACTTGGCAATCCTTACTACTCCTTTACATGGAAGGAAACTGCAGCACAAGCAGGGTTCTACCAGGGGCTGCACTGCTGCCTTTCAGCAAGCCATGCCCACTCTCACATGCTCAGCAGCTTAACTGACCCAAAATTACCTTCTGCTGCCAAAACAGACAGTCCTGCATTTTCCCTCCTCCCCCTTCTACACATCTCTACCCTCAAGGTAGCAACCATTATTTGCTTGATCCAACTAGAAGCCATTTCAGAAATAAGAAAGTACAGGGGAAGGATTTCTGGCAGGAGAACAGCCTRAAATTAGCTAGCTGATAAGAAACATGACCTCAGAAAGATGGCAGAGTGATACATTGGGAAACACAGATGAGGCTGCAACCCATCATAACTTTGTCTTTGCACAGGGGTAAGTCAAGTAAAATCAATTTAACAGCTCCATTCACTGCTGAGCATGYGCAGTCACTCCTTTTTCTAAAGACCCATCCAAAACAGCCTGGTGATTTGCTCTYTGAGGTCTCCAGACAAGGCTGATGCACCCAAAGAGCAACACACCACAGCTATGCAAGCTTTGCAGCTTACCAAAGAAAGTGGTAAAACAAAATTCCTCCATGAGCTTTGAGGATATTTTTTTGGGAGGGGTGGGGGTAGGGAAGGGTGTTGTGTTTTGTCATAGCTGAAGGGTGTTCTCAAATGGTTTCCAGRAGCAGAGGAGCAAGGACAAGCATATGCAAAGGATCTAGCAAAAGCTCTTAAGCAAAGCAGACAGCAGGAAGCTGAAAATAAATACGCAAAGCCCTCWGCAGCACCAAAGTTCAAATCCATCTGGATATTTCTAAGGCTGTCACGGCAGCACACAGAGGGGATTTTCCAATTCCTTGCAGAAAAACCCTGGAAAATAATGATGGAAAAGTAGAAGCACAGGCTCAAACTCTAAGCCAGATGTTCATCCTRACATGTGACCACCTTCAACAGCACCAGAAGTGCAGAGGGAGGAGCACAACGCRGCCCTGCATGGTCCCCGCAGGCTGGGAAGCTTGAAGCTCCTCCACCCCAATTSTGCTTATCCTCTGGCACAGGTGTGGATGGAGGGGTTGCAGCAGATGCAACTCAGGGTATGAGAGGGGCTGCCAGCACAAGCCTTCAGATCTCAGCCAGTCACCTCACTTCCAAAACCAGCAAGAGGCACAGTCCCCACCTAAAAAGTACATGCCATAAAGCTGCAGAGTGGAGGGAGCCGATCCATCAGTTTGCCCAGATCCTATCCAAGAAACTCAGCAGCAGTCTGTTGGAGCTCCCCACCTCTAACTCCTTACAGAGGGGAAGGAGGCAGAGCTAATCCTGCTTTGTTTTTCTGAGTTACACAGCATTAGTCACACAGGATCCTGCCCCAGGGCCCACAGGCAGCCCTCGCCTTCGATGCCTGCTGCGTGCTCCCACTGAAACCACCAATTCCACCAGCTCTCAACACGAACAGACAAGCACAGTTTAAAACCTCACATTTGAGTCACCTTTAAACACCTTTCACAAAAAAATAACCAGAGCTGATTCTCCATTTAACATAGCGCTTTTTTTTTCCCTACCAGAAAAAGCACAAAGTTACTCAAATTGAGTTTCTATGGCATTTAAATCAATTAACCAGCTACACATCTCCAACTGACCTGTTTTCCACTTTTCATGATAACTGTTCCAATGCAGACCTCCAAAATATCCCAAAGCATCCKTAAGAAAAGCATGGGCCTTATAATAAAGCTCATGCTTTCACCTCTGCAGAATTCTGAAATTCATCTGACTTTTTAAAAAAAATAAACAGACCACAATCGATCAATTCAGGTCAATTTTTACCRAGAAGAGCTTCAGAAGTCAGCTGCATCTTGGTGTAACCACAGAGCTGATGTGAGGCAGGACACAAAAGTCATCACATAACACATCCAACGTTCRTGCCAGGGACCTTCCAATTGCCTGCATGCCACCTCCCAGCAACAGGGACTTGGGGCAGAGCTCCTCAGCTTGCAGGGAAAAGAAAAATTCCAATGCCAGGCCACCTAGACTGTGCAGCAACAAGCTGGCTTATCTGGGCACCAAAGTCACAAGAGCCATCTAACAAATCAATGCCTTGCAAGGCACACACAGGTTTCCCYGTGAAACTCATGCAGCAAGTCAGGGAGCAAAGCAGACAGTGAGGCTTTGAAATAATTTCAGTAACTTTATCTGGTTAGCATCATAAGCAGCAAGCAACARCACGGTAACACTTCTTACCCACTTTGTGACCACCAGAGGAATGAACACGTTACATCCTTTCTGATAAGTCCCCCTCATCATGTATCAAGACTCTCATGATCACTTTTGAATCATGGAATAGAAGGGGGAGTAAAGAGAGATACTTTAAGAACAAGACATCACAAAGACAATTTTTCAAGTAACTGAATTTCCAAATATGCAGGTCATTTTCCACCTGCTCCTTCATCTACTCTGTATTGAAATGTTTGACAAGACACACAATTCACTATCTGTGCAACTTTGCTCCGCTCAAGCCCAAATCAGATGTCAGATCTTTAAAAGAAGGAGACACTCAAAAATTTTAACTTGGGATGAGAAMACCACACTACTAACCTAAAACTTATGTAGTCATCTGTGATGAAAACAGGAGAAACTTTAAAAAAAAAAAGCAACTGCAATAGCTCAGGCTAATATTTGCATCCCCCAACATCCTGCCACGGTGGTGGTGAGTGGCAGATGTGGCTCTTGCATGCATGACCTTCACTGATTAATGAACAAAACTGAAGGCAAATGGAGGCAGGAGATTTAAAAACTCACGGCAATCTGCTTTTGATTCTGATTTCTGGTGAGTGAACCGACCCACTACATGTGTATGAAGAAGGCAGATATGTCTGCACAGCTGCTGCAAAGAGAAGTAAGAGATGCRGGAGCAGGCTGCAGGCTTAGGATGGCTGTCCCAGCTGCTGTTAGGTCACCAGCAAAGCATGCACCTCGCTTGGTTCAATGAGCCACTCTACCCCACACCTCTTACAGCAGAAGTACAGGCAAACCGCTCACTACACCAACAAAACAAGCATTTTGAGCAAGCTGGCTTTAATTCTCTTGTCAGGATGCCAGCAGGGACCTGAGTCCTAACTAAGGAGATCAGATGTGTACTGCTGAACACTCAGGCAAAGTTGTAGTGMTGGAGACACATGAGGGGCTGAGCATCCCCAGCACCTGCTTTCTCTTCATGGACCTTTTTCCCCCCCTCTTGAACTGATGACAAGAAGTTTCCCACAAGGAAAATCCTTTACTGAGCTCCAAAATATGAGGCAAGTGATATGTTTGCTTGAATTTTGGGCTACCATAGCACTGGGRTTCACTGGTGTCAAGAGCTCCCACCCTATTGGACATAACTGCTTGGCTGCAGCCGGTGACACGGGAAGCTCCTCTGAAGAAAGCTGAATCGTGCTRGCTCCTGTGTTTGATTTCCAGGATCCAAGCCACAAGGAGAGCTAAAAATTTCCCAGTTAACAATATCCCAACACAAGACTTGATAATGGTACCACAAGGGTATTATACAACTGCAAACTGGAAGACGTGGTCTGCAAATCAGACTATGGAAAGTGAGAAATCAAAAAAAATTTCAGAGAGAAATCAAACTGAGAAAACAGCTGGCCAGGACAGTAAGCTCAGAATTTAAGCATGGACCACATCACCAAAAATATAGAAACTTGTGCTAATTGCACTTGTCGTAGTTGACTGAGGTGCTTGCAAGCTTCCTGATGTGACATACGGGGTATGCAATTTCTGCTCTGCATTGATTATACACAGACAGCTCRTTCTGGCTATAGCCCATAGCCAGCTGTCCCCTGGATCAGCCACCTGCTTAGCATGGTGCCACTTTGCATGTCAGGAGTCAAGCAGGAAACTTTTATTCCCAGTAAAACCCATTGCAAAGAGGCAATGGGAGCTAAGGATTTCATCGCATGCAGATTTAGCAGCAAATTTTTTACCACTGCCCAATCTTTGCAGTGACATGTAGACTTTAAACATCATCTGTGGGTAATACTGGAGTACATTACTCACAGCAGTGCACCCGGGAGAACCAGCAAATCCTCTCCGTTTGAGCCCGAGCGCCAGCTTTACCCTGGAATTACATTTATCTCTCTGGCACTAGGCTCTCATTAATGGAATTACCAGGCAGGCTGCTTCAGACTTAACACTTGAGAGAGGCGGGCTGGGATGGCTCCGCTCCAGCCTCAGCCCGCAAAGCCGGCACTGTTTCTCCATCCTCCAGCGAGCTGCCGCCCCGAACGAGCCCGACCCCGTGACGAGAGCCAGGGAAACAAAAGGAACAACCCTGAACTGTCCAGGGCAATCAATATCTTTCTAGGAACATCCAGGCTTCTTGCCAGCTTTCTCCAAATCCCGATTTAGCTCTTCTGCAGTGCAGAGGGGGATGGCACACGCAGGAGCAACCCGGTGTGATGCGGAGCCAGCGAGTGTGACTGGCACTCGAGCAGACACTTAGGGGGAACAATTCTACACCAGTTCCTCTACAAACACCTCAGCTGAGGGTGTCTAAGCAAACCCACATCTGCGGAGGGCACCTCCCCACTTGAAAATCAGAGCAAGCACACCAGTCTGAATACTCGCTTCAGAAATACCCACTGCTTCTTCAAACGAGAAAGTGCATGGTAGCAAACCAACCAAGATTGCTACTCTCAGCACACAGGAGTATCTTGACCATTCTAGCTATCTGCCTTCCACCACACAGCCACTCTTGCACTGCCGTGCTGAGCAATCTGCAGCAGAGCAGGAACCAGCCCTTTAAAGGACCCCTACGCTACCCAGTAAAATGGGCAACTGGCTGCCGAAAGCCAAAGAGGATGCAGCAAGCAACCCTACGACACAGCTGCACGGACAGCTCTGCAACTCCAGCACCTGTGAGGGCCGTTCTTTACACAGAGCAGCTGTAGGCTTCTTTAGGTGGTATATTCCCAGTCACCTGCAAGGGGAATTCTCTAATCTCAGCATAGAGGAAGCATGAGAAAACAGAGATCCACCAAAACCTGAATAATGCTTGCCCCAGATSTGGAGACTCAGGAACACAGCTCTGCCAGGGCAAGTGGTGGATAGAAAGGGGAAGGCAAGGACAAAGCTCATTGGCAGAGCACAGACACGTCCTTCCAATAGCCTGAGCTGTGGAAGCTGAACTACTCTCCCCTGCAATTAGAATGAAGGAGAGGAAAGCACAATAATTACTCCAGTGTGACTGTGAAGGACCGACAAGCTTTTGAGTTTCAAAGTCCACCTTAACACACAYTCTTTGGTGGGATTTTATTTCTAAAGAAAAGAAGAAAAGAGGTTTTTCCATGGGAAAAGCTACCATATAACCCTGTTATTAAACTAAACAAGGCACAAATGAGGGCTGCGGCTGGGGTTGATGAGGCAAGTCTGAGGACCGRCCTCTCTTCCCCCTGCCCCTGCATTTGCTCTGCCAGCAATGCAACGATTCAGAGGCAGACTGCCCCGTGACAGGAAAAACACATGTAACACCCAGGCGGTGAAACCTCACATCTGAAGGCATCTATGCAAAACACAGCCTGAAACATATTTTCCAGCTCCACACAGTCACTTTGCAAAGCAGAGCTGGTGAAACACTACAGCGTGCACTGAGGGTGAGATTYGTCAGCAGGAGATACTCTCAAACATCTCCCTATTTTCTCCATACCAGAAAAAAAAAGAAAAAAAATGAAAAAAGAAGCCTAGGGTAAGTTTATGGAGTTCTGCAGCTCAGGGTGATGTAAAAGAGACAGAAAGACATGAGACAAAAAAAAATTTATACGAGTACAGTGCTCTGCAGGGGAACAGCCTAGCTAAGAAAACTACTTTCTTTTCAAAAAGCCCGATAAGGGTAAGGAGCCATCAGAATTATGAGTCAAGCTCCAAGATAAGAAATCATACTGCTGGATGGGTGCGGCTGCCTCTTGTTTGGTCGCTGTTGGGTTTTTTTTTTAAAGATAAACATGTCTTTCAGAACATGCTTGTTGGCCAATCTTCTCTCTGAAGAAAAAAACAAAACAAGAAGGAAACTCACAACCGTGAAAACGACAAATGAAAGACAGGAGAGTTTCCGAAGAGCTCTGAGGTCATGCTTCACAGATCTTTTAAAGTAAGATGCAACATATCAAAAAGGATGAAAGAGGAGTAAATTTAAAATTCCAACTATTTCAATAAAATATCATTCAGAGAAGATATTAAGCAAACTCTGCAAGAAGCAGACCCCCTTCACAGTGCCCGAAGCCTGTCATGTAAAATAAATAATATTTTACACTTATTTCATTTGCAAAGCTGTTTATATATAGGAGTATTTGATCAGAAATTCATAGTCTGGAGGAGGATAGCTCAGCAAATACATCCAAAAARAGTAACTTGTATATCAGAGGCAGAACTAAGGCAAATCCTTTAGGAAGGGTATAAAACTGAGCAGAGAATGGTTTTGAATCCAACAGAATGATGGCTTAATCATAGCCAAGGTAGAAGTAGAAAAATACTGCAGGAAAGTAACGTGTAAAGCACCCAGGAACTCGATGGAACAAAAGCCACAGCAAGGCCCATCACTCTCACCAAACTCCCTGCTGGCTCAGTGAATTGCAGTGACTTGGTGACYGGGATCATGCCTGTAACCCCACCAGCTCAGCCCAGGACTCTGCTGCTCTCCCAACAAGGTGTTTAAGCAGCCACCACCAAGGTTATACAACAAGGTTATCTTGCAATCCCCTACGTTCAGAAAGTATTTTGCACTGGCCATCAATGCTTTCTTGTTTTTGTCTTGTCTTATTCAAGACCATCAGAGGAGAAGAAAAGTGACTGAGCACACGGCAAACCATTTACCAGAATGACAGGTTTTCACTAAGTCCTGCATATCACTGCTGTTGAACACAGCTTTAATGAAACATGGCAAGCCCCTCAACAGCTTCCTCTTCCTTAGCACAGCACGTACAGAGAAATGAATCAATGCTTTCACCTGCTTTGCTATGCACCCCTTGATTGAGGGCATCCCCTTTTCCTGCATCCAAAATGGGGCACCAAAATCACATCTGGTCAATGCAGCTCCCCAGAAGACTCCAGCATATGCCCTCATTTGCCATTTCGACAGGCACCTGAAGCACCCTGCTCCAGAACCAGCATCTCCTTCCTTGTCCAGCRGGGACATTGTTGCCTTTAACTCTACTCCAGCTGGAGCACAAGAGCAAACGGAACCATTTCTTGAGGGAAAAGACCTCACGATTCACCAYGGTGCCAGATTTCACTTCTTTGGGTGTTGTTTTCAAAGGAGACATTRCAAAGCAAAGCAGGGAGAACCACCCGCCCGCAGCAGGTTTGCTCATCCAGGCAACTCGGGCATCCCCAGCAGCCCCAGCCCGGCGCAGGGACCCAGCCCGGATGTCCCAGCCCGGATGGCAGCAGGGGCTTGGGGGCTGCCCAGCCGGGCCGAGTGTCACCCCGAGTCCCCGYGGAGCGCAGGGGGTGGCGGGGGCTCTGTGCCCCGGGGGCCGTGAGGGGCCGATGGGAAGGGGAAGCCGCTCCGAACCGGGGTCGTCCGGGCAGCTCCTGCGTCCTTCATCAGCTRGGGGGCTCGATATATGGGGCGGGGGGAGTGTACGTTTGGTTGTTTCGTTGTGTTTTGACCCCAATGCAGCCCCGCCGCGACTCAAAGGACCAGCCCAGGCCCCTGGCAGAGCCTCTGCCGGGTGCTCAGACCCTCCGCACACACCGCCGCCACACACACCGCCGCCGCACACACACACACACACACAGCCCTACGCATCCCGTCCCCCAAACACACATCCCTTTGCAGCCCCTCACCGTTCGCGTTGCTGTTCCCATCTCGTTCCCATTCCCGCTCTGTTCCCGTTCCCGTTCCCATTCCCACTCCCGCCCCATTCCCGCTCCAGCTCTCACCGCGGGGCGCATCCTCCTCTCGCAGCGCGCGCCCAGCCCGGCCCGCTGCCGAGCCCCGGCTGTCGCGCTCCCGCGCAGGCGCACTGGGAACCCCGGCCGGGACGTGTAACCGCCAGCGGCGTGCGGCTTCTCGCGAGAAGTCAATATGACTGTTCCAGGAAACCTCAGTGCAAGGGCGGGGAATTAGCTCAAATGGTAGAGCGCTCGCTTAGCATGCGAGAGGTAGCGGGATCGATGCCCGCATTCTCCAGCTAATTTTTTCTCCCACTTTCAACTGCCAGGCCGTTGCCGTCCTCTTTTGGAAACCAGAGCAATACTGGTTTTSCTTTTTGGAATTTTTGTATTCTTATTTGCTTCCTTAACATTCTTAAAGACCACAGACTCACACAGKATATGCTGAGTTGGAAGAGACCCACAAGGATTTTTGAGTCCAACTCTCAGCCCTGCACAGAACACCCCAAAAGTCACACTGTGTGCCTGAGAGCATTGTCCAAACATTTCCTGAGCTCTGTCAGGCTTGTGCTGTGACCACTTCCCTGGGGAGCCTGTTCCAGYGCCCAAACACTCTCTGAGTAAAGAACCTTCTTCCAATATCCATCCTAAACCTCCCCTGCTACAATTCCAGGCCATTCCCTCACTAGTCTSCWGAGAGAAGAGATCAGTGCCTGTCTCTCCACTTCTCCTCATGAGGAAGTTTTAACTGCAATGAGGCKTCCCCTCAGTCTCTTCCAGGCTGAGCAGATCAAGTGATCTCAGCTGCTCCTGATACATTTGCCTATCCCATGCTTAAGGCAGGCAGAACTCWGTCAGTGCATTCCTGGCACTGCAAGAGGATCTTTTGTTTCCTTAGTGAACATTGGATGAGGCCACAACAGTGAGCAGCACCCACTGCATCCAGTTCTTCCCACAAAGCTCTGGTCCCAGCCCTCTCTTTCTCATCCAACCCGAGAGCAGGAAAGCCTTTAGAGATCCCTTCTCCAGGGGGCCTCCATGTAGAGCCAAAACACTCATTTGTCTTCAGTAGATTTAAGAAGCAAAACACCTCAAGGAGTCATTGATGTAGGTGCCATTTAGTAAAAGGTCAAGACTTTGCTCTGTGAATTTATCCAGGTGCAAAGTTCAGGCAAATACTCAAATTCTTCACATTCTGCTCCTATCCTACTGCAACAAGCCACAAGGAAATAACCAAATGCCTAAAAAAAAACCCAAAAAAAGAGAAGCAGTTTTTACAAACTGAAAGTGTATCATGAAAAAACCCGACCCCACAGGATTACACATTTCCATCCCATTTCCATCCCAGACACAAACAGAATTGGGAATCAATGGGGAAAATAATTCAGAGCACTTTCCTCAGTTACAGACATGAGGAAATGACCTTTCTGTCAGATTTCAATGACAAAGAATGAAATTCAGCTTTCAAGCTGCTCACAGCCTACACCTGAGGAGACTGCAAAATATCCTACCSCAAACCTTTGCAGTGAATTAATTCTGATAGTCCAAGGAAGAACTGGATTRAAGAGAGGATACAGTGGCTTCCCTAGGGCACCAGTCTTATGGGGAGCAGCTGAGGGAACTGGAGTTGTTTAGCCTGGAGCAGAGGAAGCTCAGGAGAGACCCCATCACTGTCTACAGCTACCTGAAAGAAGTTTTAGTGAGGAGAGGGAATCTCTTCTCACAGGTAACAATTTAAAGGATGAGAGGAAATGGCCTCAAGTTGTGTCATGGGAGGTTTAGATTGGATATTAGGAAAAAAATTTTCTCTGAAATGATGGTCAGGCATTGGAACAGGCTAYCCGGGTAAGTGTTGGAATCACCATTCCTGGAAGTGTTCAAAAGGTATGTGGATGTGGCACTTTGGGCTATGGYTTAGTGGTGAACRCAATGGTGCTAGATTACCGTATGGACATGATGATTTTGAGGTCTTTTCCAACCTTTGTGACTTTAGGATACGAAGTGATTTTTTTTTGGCACAAATATGCACCTATGAGGTCTCTTGAGTACTCTCAGGAAGACAAGAGAAAGATGTCACAACCAGCAGAGGATATCTACCACTCCTTTCCACAGAAATGAAATGGTAACATGCAAACTAAAATCTGAAAAACAGATGAGTGTATGGCTGTTGGGGTTCTTTTAGCTTCAAGATTTCTTTTTTTTCCTTTTAAAGCTGATTTAGACTCATGCTTCTGAGTCCTGTACAAGCTCATGAAATAACCAGCTGTCCCTACAGTAGTCTTCAAAGCTTCAGCAAATGATTCAAGTCTTCCTAGGCAGCAGGTTTTAACAGGAAAGTGAAATCCATTGCAGTCTCCTATTTCATCAGCTGCTACACAGCTGGCATGAAGAGGCTGTATTGTGAAATACATTTGTGTCTCTGGTCTGGTCCTCTCATTTTCCCCTCTAGCTGTGGCCCCATCTCAACCCTCAACCCCTACAGTATCTTGCTGACCACGAGCAGCTTCGGGATGATGGAGCAAACCAGAGGACCGTAAGTCTGGTCAAACTGATGCTGCATCGCCCTCTGCAGACAGGCAGGCAAAGACCGCCACAGGCTGAGGCGGAAGATAAAAACCAGGGATGTCAGAAAAACTCCTCTGACAGAACTTTAACTGCAGGTGTGCTGGTTGGTGAACAGATCAGGRAAGCTCCGTTTTCTTGGGGCTCCATTTTCGCTGGGGCCACGGTGAAAGACTGTATCCATAGGGATAAAATATTACACATATACTCACAGCACTACTTCATTACAATGCCCCCCACACACCCCAAAACAAAAACAGAGCAAAATGGAGACAACAGCTTTTCTTTTACAAGAACAAGGCGACCACATCAGAACAGCAAGAATTTCCTCCCTAATGGTTTTCTTGTGGGAATCTATAATGAGCTGCCACARAATGGAACATCCATATGTGTGTGTGCACGCATGCAAGTCAGGCTGAGGAGTTGCCTGTATTTGCTGAAAAAACCAAACCTCGCTCAGCCACCTCACTTACCAGCTTGCTATCACCATCAGTTTACTGACCTCCTTTTATTTTCTTTTAGCTCCTGAGGCATTAGTTAAGCCACACTGTCAGGTTCTCCATTCTAGCTCCACAGATATTTTGGTTCCCAGTGCTTAGTCAACCCACTGGCTCTTCAGGAATGACCCAGGCTTTGCATTTCCTGATCCTAAAAAGCCTTATGCCAAGTTCTCAGACAAACTCAAGGAACAAATGGCTTCCAGCAAGGGATCAAGTAGGATATAAACAAATCATTCGGTGCAACAAATGGAGGAGCCAGGCACATGCTTACAACTCACTGTTTTGATTGCTGCAGCTGAATTTATGGAATTAATTTTCTGGTAGGGATCACATATTCAAGTTAGCAAAAGATCTGTCACTAAGAAGTTTATTGTCTTTAATTACAGTTAAGTATATCCACAGATGCATCATGAGAGCAGAGAGGACAGAACAGGAAACTGCTAGAGGGGGAAAAGGCAAAGTTTTCAGCTTACACTAATGGCCTTAATTTAAATATTCTTTTGTAAGTCTGCTCTAGAGTTACGTGTATAAATTTAGTTTTAAAATAAAGTCATTTTAAATGCAGAGAGACACCTCACCTTCCTCAGATCCCAGGACACAAGACCTACACTTCATGTGTTCAAGCCAGTACCAAAGGCAGCAGGGGAAAGATGGGCATCACCATGCTCTCCCTCCCTGCTAGAAATACCTAAAGAGGGAGAGGATCTGAAAAAAAGAGGACATAAATTTGAATGAACTCAGAAAGGACAACAGGAAACTGCGACAAAGAAGGGAACACAGGGCAGATGTCACTACYGGACTCCTCAAAGAATCAACCTGATTCTGTACAAATAACCAAATGGACACAGCTGCCATGCCAGGAGTTTTCCACTGTTTYTGTGGCAAGACATACACAGGTATTTCTCACTGGTGTTTGCTGTTGGCTTTCTCAGCCCCATTTTGCATCATTTCCTCTGGACTTGTGTRTATCTCAGTGAGTGAGACAGCCTGGTCCTGCTTGCTGGGGAAAGGGCAATAGGTTTTTCCTGAGATGCTTTTTTGTTGTTTCCACAGTGAGGGCAGCCAAAGTGATGACCAGGTGATAGAAGCACATAACCTTTTGGCATGGCTATTTGGCCTGTCTCAYATTTCACCAGCGCAGACCACAGTGTTTTGGGCGCTTTGCCCAGGGCAGGAAGTGTACAGAAGGTCCACGTGACAGAAACCTCTAACAAACACTAAACTTTGTCCTCTAGAGGCTTCTGCCAGAGAGTATTCTAGCAAGCACTGAAGCCAGCAGCTCGAGCCATCCCCAAGCTCTTCCCTGTGGTTCAGCAGGTTTCAGGTCAGAYACAAAAGCGCAAGGAATGTTCTGGCAAACTCTGTGTGGATGACCTTTCTTTTCCTTAGAGGGAATGGAGAAGAGGTGCATTCTCTGGCTTTCAACTCTCTTCTGGACATCGAGGAAGGTGGGTTTTAGCTCACTGAGCTCTCTTGCTGATTTGTTCCTGTCTTTCCCAGAAGAAGGATAATAAAAGCAGCTGGGGAAAAAACCTCTAGTGTTTCTCCTGTGGCTCAACAAAGGCTCTGTTTCCCAGGCTGCAGCGCCATCATCTCTGTCAGCATCTGCAGCTGCAGGAAGGAAAAGCAGATTCAACCTTCTGCTTCTGGATCATTTGCAGGCTATTGAAACATTAATTCAACATCACACTGTTGAGGATGGGGGAAGAAAACAGGTTACTTCAACCCGCAATGATTGCGCGATGCAGCTTGAGTGATAGCAGAGTTTTCCTCAAAGAGGAGAAGAGCCAGTGGGAATGTGGGAGGAGGAGGTGTAGGAGTGGAGTCTATACTTGCTACTGAGGGGCAGTTTTAGGGATACACGACTAAGGTTGTTACCCAGGGACCCTTCCAGGTAGTGTGAGCATTAAGCTTGAGCATCACTACTAGGCCTGGCAGGACAAGACTTGCCTAGAGAACGGATAACCTACGCAAATTCCACCGTCTCTACCCACACTTTAACACTGTGGTGCCCTAATTTTCAGATGGATCCTTCAGTGGCAACTACTCCCTTGCTCAGGGCTAAACCATGGCGTGGGGCTACAAGAAGTTAAAGCCGCCTCTCTCATCATCAGGGGCTTTTACGACATTTTACAGACACAGTGCGCACAGGGCTTGCTCCGCAAGGCCCTGAAGAGCTGCCACGGGAGGAAAAAAGCCGTCAGAGCCCAAAAGTGCTTCCTTCCCTCCCTCCAGCAGGCTCTGTGTGCACGACAGCAGCGGTCGCATAGCAACGGCAGAAGGAAGGCGCCAGCKCTGCCCCCCTCGCTCCCCGCGCAGCAACGGCAACAGCAAGGTACGTACCAGCGGCAAAAGCACGCTCTGCAACTCCCGAAACTTTCCCTGCTGCTGCCCGGGCATGAGCGCGGAACCATCYTGAAGCCGTGCTTTTTAAGGAACAGCAGGTCGTGCTTAGTTGAACTGTTGCGTGAGTCAGGGATATGGGAGGAGGGCGCAGGAAGAAAAAAAAAATTGGGAAGATGCTGAGATTTTTGGAGGGGAGGGAGGAAGGGAGGCAAGTCGGGATGTTGCCTAGTGCCTCTCGGCACTTCAAAACCTTTCTTTGTTCTGYCTTGTGAAAATCTGAATGAGCTTTTACTGGAGCTAAAACTACTGGGAAACAATAGGGAGGGAGGCAGGGAGTAGCCGGCAGACGGAGGAGGAAGCGAGCCAAGGGATGACGAATGCCTTCCAGCCCTGACCAAGCGCTGCCACCCTCGGCCCGCCGCGGGACGGATGTGCGGAATGACCGCTGGTCACGGGGGCTGGGTGGGTCAGTGGCACCGGGRGAGCCCCGGAGGGCAACAGGCCTGGCGGCAGCACAAGCCCCAGGCGCCCATCCTCCATTGCTGTCACAGCTCGGAGAGAGGCCTTTGTGCCAGCGAGGGGCAGCTCTCTGCTCAATGTGCTACGCTAATGAGGGACAGATTCGAGAGTAGCTGTGTCATGGATAGGACTGGTGAAAACGACAGGGAGCAGGGACATTCCAGGCCCTCCAAACTGGCCGCCGTGCACAGCTCTTGGGCAAGCTGCAARTCAGGGAGTCCACTGAGGATATTTTTGTTGTTTCCAGTCAAACAATTCCCAGTTTGGAGCTCCCTGGGGAAGTCCTGTTTCCCCGGGCCGAGACCTTGCCATGGTGTCTCTGCCCAGGGTGACCTGTGTGCATTCCMATCTTGCTCCAGGTCCCGGCACGCAGCAGAGATTGCCCTGCCAGCTGGTTGGGACAGTACCTCATTTTATATTTGATACTCCCACCCTTTGTGCATCCCCTCATTATAGGGATTTCTCCTTCTCTGTCTTTTTTCTGGTATATCCCAGTGCTCCTGCTCAGCAGGGGAGAGTGGCGAGATCAGAGTGGATGGGAATAAAGGGCAACAGAAGATAGGAATAAAAGGAAAGGGAGAAAAAGAGAAGGAAAATAAAGAAGTTGGTGAGAAGATGAAAAAGAGGGAAGACAGAGTAAGAGGTGGGCTAGCAGAAAAAAGGACAGATGGAAAAAGAACAAAAGAGGGAATGGTGAAAGAAGGGAAGAGAAGGAAAAGGGGAGAAAAAAAGTGGAGAGAAGGAAGGCAGAGAGGGAGGAAGACAAAAATGGGGGGGAGAGGAGGAAAAAGGGAAGAAAAAGAGGGAAGGGGAAGCACATGAAAAAGAGAGGAAAGTAAAAGATGAAAAGGCAAAAAAAGAAAGTAGAAAATGAAAAGGCAAAAAAAGGAAGGAAGTAAGGAAAACACAGGAAAAAAGGGAAGGAAGAAGATATGAAGGAAATAGTTAAAGGAGAGTGGAGGGGAGAAGAGAGAAGAGGGGAAAGGGGAAAACATGGTAAGAGGGGGAGAGGGAAGCAGGGAGAAGGCAGGAAAAAATTAAGAAAGGGAAAGACAAGATGTGAGAAAGGGCAGGGAAAGGGCGTTAAGTGTCAGAGAGAGCAGGAAAACAGGGAAGAGGGAAAAGAGAAAGAAAAAGGGAGAAAAAAAAAAAGAGGAAAAGGTGGAAGAAAGGGAAAAGAGGAAGAAAAAGGGAGAAAAAAAGAGGGAAAGGTGGAAGAAAGGGAAAAAGGGGAGGAGAGACAGATCTTGCCCCACCCCGCCAGATACGAGGCGGAGCAGGGACGGAGCCGCCGGCAGCTGCGCGGTGGCGGCGAGGCGGTAGGAGCTGGGGAGTCGGGCCGGGCCGGGGTGGAGGGAGTAGGRAAAGAAGGAAGGAAGGAACCTGGGAGGGAAAAGCTCTGCCTGCGGTGCGGGAAGCGGTGCGGGAGGCGACGAGGCTGTGAGCACCGGGGCAAGGGGGACGGGGCAGGGGCGGCAGCGGSTGTGCCCGGGGCAGGACCGGGCCGCTGCTGCGGCCCCGAATGGGATTTCCCCTCAGTTCGCAGGAAGGTTCAGAACTTGGGGCGGGGTGGGGGGAGAACCCTTTTTCGATCCGGGGGACGTAAAAGGGGAAAGTGCCGCGAGCGACGCGGGGACGGTTGTGACCGTTCGGCTGTAACTGTCCCTTCGCGTGTCGCCGTTGGCTCCGATCCCCAGCGCCCTGTGACACCTGGGGCTGTGGTGCCATCCCACGGAAGCCATCGGCCGGGATTCTCGGTAGCGCTCGCGTTGGGAAGGGAAGGGTGCASGCCGGGCATGTCCGTGAGCTCAGGATTCCGCTGGCGCCGTGTCCCGGCCCAGCCGCGGTTCCCGAGCGCCGCCCCACGCTCGGGCGGGTCCCATCCCCATGTGGGTGCTCCGTTTGCAGTGGGTGCGAGCTGGTACCGAGCTGGCCGCGGTGAAAAGCGGGTTTGGGCGATGTTACGGGTGGCTGGTGGGGACTGGGAGAATGGAAGGCGGTGGCTGACGGCAGTGACATTCCGATGGGATAACTCAGGGATTATTTCTTTTACAAATATCCCGTAGTCTGAGTCATGCTGGCCAAAACAGGAGACCGAGGCTGCGTTTAGCCACCTACTGCAGCGCTGCCTTTAACCCCATCCCTTGTAGACTAAAACTAGAGCTCAGCTACTGGTCTTGGCATGATTTGTGCACGTTTATCTGGGGCCATGCTTATATCACTTCAAAAAATGCAGTCTGACTGCAGAACAACAAAAAAAAAATTCTGCTTACCAGCTTCTCTGTGCTTGGATTTGCCTGACCAGAGAGACCTTTCAAACCTTGGATATCGAACTGTGGGGGAACACTTCTCCCATCCACACAAGTTCCACTTTCTCACACACACACGCATGTCCAGCAAGATTTTTAATGTGAGCCCAGGCAGTTCTCGTRTTTGTCTTCCTCATTCACCCAAATTCTCTCAAAAACAAAAAAAAAATTAAAGTATAGCTTGGGGTTCCACATTGAATCGGGTGTGCCATGCTGGTAGATCTTGGTGTCTGTTTGGCTCAGCAATGCAATAGTGATTGAGTAGCATCGATGCCTCTATAAAGTTCCTTCTGGTTAAGTTCCCTTGGAGGGGGAAAGGGAAAATCTTATTGTCACAGAATGCCCATCCTTCAGATGACACACTGTTGCAATATCTCTCCAGGATTCCTGTGGTTTTTTCCTCTCAGATGAGGGCCTTCCCAAGTCCCAGACAAAACTATTCCAACTCTCCTGCCCTTGTACTGGTGTTTTCAGCAGACTGGTTTTGGAAAAATATAATCTGTCCCCTTGGCATAGTATGACTCATGGCAGAGAGCTGAGGGGATTGAAGAACATTGTTACTTCTCAGTCAGTTTTTTTTTTTAAAAAGGTGGTTCTGTTTTGTTTTAATTTTCAGGTCTTACTTCAACTGTCAAAATGGACCTTGATATCCAGTGTGAAGAGATGAACCCATCTAGATGGGCTGAACTTCTCACCACAATGAAATCTTGCAAAACCATCAGGTAGTAACTAGTTGTGTATCATCTCTTTTAAGTAAGAACCCTTGTGTTTCTCTCCTGTGTTTCTCTCTTTTCATCTTCAGAACTGTTTGACCARGACTTGAAAATTTTACAGTAGCAGGAATGATTCTACCTAGTTTTTTTTCCCAGAAAGTTAACTTAAAAGGGATAATCCCCCATCCTCTTGCAATTTTTTTTCAACTACAGATAAATATCCTTTGGTATAAAGTAATGTTGCCCTRTTTCTTGGCATGCTATAGAGCTCTGCTAGGCAATGTGATTTGAATATTTGAYCACCATTTTGGTTATTCTGCCTTTCTCTCTCTGGAGGTGGAAGACATTTCTCTGTTTTTATTAGGTYGCACATTCTTTGGGTTGCAGGTTTGATGCTATCAAGTAATTTTGGCTTCAGTAGTCAGGTACAAATCACATGCCATCAGTTTTTTGTTCTTCACTTGACCTTCAGAGGTACCGGCCTTGTTTGTTGAGGAAACAATGGGAGAGAACCATCTCTTGAGATTTAAGGTGTAAGACAGGTCCAGAATAGCTGTTCCTGCAACATTTCCCCTCTGCCGGTTGGGAATTCACACTTCATGGGTTGGCATCATCCTGCTGGGGCTGTAGAGCTTGGGCCACAATGCCTTGGAGGGCACTGGACTTGCTGAGGGTGACTCCCTTTTGTTTTGTATAGGAGCCTTTTGCAGGCAAAGCTTCATGGGCCTGGCCTTGACTTCCCAAGGCATTCCTTGCRTGGCAGAAGGCAGTGGGATGGTTGTTTCCTGGGCAAAGGTTGGGCTGCTCCAGATGCAGTGGGTGAGAGTGACTGCAACAGGGATTGTTCTATCCATGTTGAACATGATCCCATTGCAATTCATGTTTTCTTGCCAGAAGGAGGGAAGGAGAAATGTAGTATAGCTTCACTTTTTGTACTGTTGTCTAAGGAGAAGTGACCAGGCAACTTCTGGCAGTCCTGGCTGTAGCTGTGCCTGGGGTTGTACAGTTCTTCATTACACCTTCACAGAATCACAGAATCTTTAGGGTTGGAAGAGAACTTCAAGATCTTCAAATCCAACCTATGCCCTAACACCTCAACTAAACCATAGCACCAAGCAGCACATCCACTCTTTTTTTTAAACACATCCAGGGCACATCCAATGTTTTTTCAAACACATCCAGGGATAGTCACTCTACTGCCTCCCCGGGCAGACCATTCCAGTACTTTATCACTCTTTCCGTCAAAAACTTTTTTTAATATCTAACCTATGTTTCCCTTGGTGCAGCTTAAGACTGTGTCCTCTCATTCTGCCAGTTGCTGCCTGGAGAAAGAGACCAACTCCCACCTGACTACAACYACCTTTCAGGAAGTTGTAGAAAGCAATAAGGTCATCTCTGAGTCATTTTCTTCAGGCTAAACCACCCCAGCTTCCTCAATTGTTCCTTGGAAGGCTTGTGTTCCAAGCCCTTCACCRGCCCTGTTGCCCTCTTTCCTTTTGTTCCATGTCTTTTCTGCCTCCCTCTACACTTACTTGGCTGTCTCATACTCCTGATCCTTTCAATTCAATTCAATTCAATTCAATTCATCCCCATCAATTTAGCAACAGCTAGAAGAATTATGATATCCAGTGGGAGAGCCGCTGCTGTTCTGCAAACCCAGGGTTTGTGTGCTGAGATTCCTGCTGTAGGGAGATGGTCCAGACCAGCATGACTCACCTGCAAGAGACCAATGTGCTGATGAGTGTCTCTGGGGCTGTTTCCTGTACAGAACAGCTTGGCTGTTTCCTGTACAGAACCAGTCTGACAGCCTGTAAGCTGCCTCTGGTTAGACAGGCCTTCAGATGACAGGCAGTTTGTCACTGTCACTGTTTAAATGAAGGCACTTTCACCAGCTACAGGGGCATGACTTGTGTCCTCTGCTGTGCACCACAGAGGAGGAGCAAGGCTTGGGGAGCTGCCCATCCTGTAGTGCAGCCCAGAGCACACCTTGGTTTGGGCCATACAATGCCCAACAGGTCTTCCACATACTTGTGGAGGCATCCCAGAAACTGCAGGAACATTGCCCACTCTGCTTTCACAAGCAGTGCTCCAGCCAGGGAGAGCAGAGCAACTCTGAGGACTTAAGTGTTCTTTCTCTCCTTKTCTTTCAGGATGGATGACTGCAATCTTTCCAGCAGTAACTGCGAGGATCTCTGTTCCATCATCAATACAAATCCATCCCTCACAGAGCTGAAGCTGAACAACAATGAGCTGGGAGATGCAGGTGTTGAGCACCTGTGTAAAGGGTTGCTGACACCAAGCTGTAGCCTACAGAAGTTATGGTAAAGCCTCATTGATTGTTTTGCTCCATCATGCTGTCACAAATGAGTGTTTTAAGGTCTCTTAAAGAATCTCTGGCAAAGGCAGGCTTCATATGAGTGGAAGTATGACGCAGCTCATTGGCAGGGTTCACTACTACATACTACATGATTAAAGCACATAGAGAAAAAGCAAACAAAAATCCAAAATCAATAACCAGTGTCAACCGAAATACTGTCTACATGGAGACTGGGAGAGGGGGGAAGGGTCAGGATAGGCAAGGGTGAATAAAGAAGAGACTCCTTTTGAGTCCCAAGGTTCAGAATTCTTGCTTTACTGACTCCTGGACTGGACCAACACTTGAAGCCTAAAAGTTTTAACAGCACTTAATTGATAGCTTGGGTTAAACAGTTTAACAGAGGTTCATATAGAATTTACTATATGCAACAGTAACTCATAGGTCTAACTGACAAATCTAAAGTACTTAATAATCTAGGACAGTAACAATCAATCCATTTGCTGTAGCATATTCCCGCCTACAATCACAAAAACCTAAAGGAGTATGTACAAGGTGYTCACCCATGGGAAATTGCCCTCAAATTCAGTGAAAGACTTGGATGCCTTTGAGATTGAGCTCCATAGAGTGGGRGTGTCAGTCCAGGATCCGTTGTTTGGTCATTCTCAGAGTGCAGCAAACTGGAGAGTTCCCGGTCTCTGAGAGGCATTTTATAGAGGCACCCACCACATTATAGCATTATAGCATTAGTGGGCTTCCCTCAGCAACCCTGGTGCAGGGGGCTCCTCTGAAGCCCTCAAAGAGATGCCTTCTCTGTCCAGCATCTCTTCTGCAGGTACTCATGTCCTCCAGCTCGTGAGGGGAGTCTTGAATCTTCATGATACAACTTTGTAAAAATCATTTGCCTTTTAGATCAGACATTGAAGTCCCTGTGCCCCTGCAATGAGGACTCAGACAAATAGAAAGAAAGTTGATTGTGAAGCCGATTAAACTTTAGCTCTCTGATGTGCCTTCAAGAAATAACTGTGGTACTCTGTACTGGAAGACTTAAGTAATATTTCAGAGAGTTTGCCCTTCAGAGGCTTCATACTTCTCCAGATGCTCAAGTATCAGGCTGGATTAGGCTGTTTCAGTTCTGTGGAAATATAATTGTCCATTTTGGGGGTTCTGGTAAGGTGATGTAGGAAATAAAAGAGCAGTCAAACCCAAGTCAAGCCTCCCTGCACAACATCTCTCCATTGCCACAAARTCTTGTCTGCTAACTATAAGCACCCCATAGCAACACTAGCACAGTTCTATGCTACTCCTCCAAGCCTGAGTGCTGAAGGATCAACTTCATACATCCTTCTTGTACTATACCATTAAACTTCTAAATTGTATCCGTGGTTGAATGAGATTTTAACTTCTACCTACTCTGGATCTCATTTCTAGAGGGAGCAAGAAATTTTAAGATGCCTTTGCTTTATCTCTGGGGTCAGTCTCGTGATATTTAAGCCACTTCTGCTAAGCKGTTGTAGGGCTATTTCTTGTAGGGCCAATCCTTACTCTGCTGGAAGTGCTCTATGAATGATTACACTGAAGGAGGCATGGGAGCTATTGTTTGTAGCACTGGTATAATACTAATTGATAAAATATTTCGGCACACCTGTAAAATAACAGTACTAACCTGGACAAACCACTTCCTAGAGGGTTATGCACTCTCAAAAGCTGTGGTGTCCTTTCCAAGCTCAAACCTCAGCAGATAAATCTCTTTTGAGAAGAGCCTCTGTAGTTCTCCAAGTGTGCTYCCTCACCCCTGTTGCCTCTCTCCTCCAGGCTGCAAAACTGCAATCTGACGAGCGCCAGCTGTGAAACCCTGTGCTCTGTCCTGTGTGCCCAGCCATCCCTGACAGAGCTGCATGTGGGAGATAACAGACTGGGAACTACCGGAGTGAGGGTGCTGTGCCAAGGGATGATGAACCCCAACTGTAAGCTGCAGAAGCTGCAGTAAGTAGTCATTGGCTTTTTTGGTCATCAGACAGGCCATGCWTGTCTTTCCTTGAGACAAGCAGGAGTTTTGTTGCCAGATGTGGATTTGTTCTTGTTTTACCTGAAATTGTGTCATGCTTATGTATGTTGGTGGGTGTCTTGTGTTTGGAAGAAGGTTTGTTTAGCCCTCCTGGCAGTGGTGACTGTAAATGCAGGACCTCTTGGATAAGCAGGGAACAAACATCAGATTCCACTGACCTTGGTCCTTGTTTCATGACTGAGCAGGACTTGGGTCTATTTGTAGCCCCCAGCATCTCCCAGGCAGGCCCAGAGGTGAGGCTTGTGATAATGTTGCAGTGCAAAGCTCAGCCYTGGGCTCCAAGCTGCCTGTGCACTGGTTTAATGGGAGACTAGGGTAAAAATTTGTCTTGTTAGGATCCCCTGGGATCTAGTTTAAGAATTAATGCTTCCTGAAATGAGCAGAGAGATGCTGTTAAAAACTTACTGTTATCTCTGGTTTTATGCATTGCCTGGTCTCAACTCACATTCACATGTTTTCTGCCCTGGCTAACACATACCAGGGCCAGCTGATTCTTGTGGTAGCAGAATGTGTGAAGAGGGTTGTCTTTTTGCCTGGACTTCTCTTCCCCTTGCAGGCTGGAATATTGTGAACTCACAGCTGATATTGTGGAAGCCCTCAATGCTGCTCTGCAGAGCAAGCCAACCCTGAAGGAGCTCAGCCTGAGCAACAACACGCTGGGAGATAATGCTGTAAAACAGCTGTGCCAGGGACTGGTGGACTCAAGCTGCAACCTAGAGCTACTACAGTAAGGAAAAGAGCTGGTCATCTCTAATGGCAACTAGTGCTGCTGCTAGTCATARCATCTATAGGACGGGAGAAATTGTTGTCAGGATTGCTTGAAATTTAGGCCATTATTTTTGCTGGCTCAGATTTATGGAACTCGAAACTGCACACAAATATCTGGGGCTTTCAGTTTTGGAGTTTTTGGTACCGCAGGTTAAACCATCRCTTACTAAGGAAGACTGCTCGCCTGTGATAGCAGAGAAGCAGTCACCCTCAGTGGCTCTAGTTCTTAAACTGGAATTACCAGCCAGTTGAGTATACTTATTCAGAGCCCTTTTTTGCTACAAAACAAAAGTGCTGGGTTTGGCCTCGTTTCTGGGGTAAAGCCTGTGAAAGGCTTTATGGGAGAAGCACAATTCATTTTATCTGTTCACTGTGATTCAGCAGGGGTTAGTTCAGCAGGCACTGTGTGATACTGCCAGAAGTTCCTCTTAAAAAGGATAACTGATAAAAAGGGGAAGTTTGGCAAGAATGATSCTAGAATTAATGCATATGAATAGCAGGGTTTAAGCCTGCAGCCTCATGATATTCAGGAGTAGTGTGCTGCCTCACCCAGAGATCATCTGGGACACTTGTATCCTCTGAGCCTTGCAGGATGTAGCAGTGCCCAACTGAGCTTCACAGGTCTGCAGCAAGGAGCCAGATCACAGACCCTTCTCAGTCTGAACTGGGGTGTTGAGGTGTATCTAAAACAGTGGGTCCGGGATAGCAACTCCAACTGTACTTTTTCCTGCAGCCTGGAGAACTGTGGCATAACCAGTGACAGTTGTATGGAGATTAGTACTGTTCTCAAGAACAAGCCGTCTCTGATGGATCTTTCTGTGGGGGACAACAAGATCGGGGATACTGGTCTGGCTCTGCTGTGCCAAGGACTGATGGATCCTAACTGCAAAATCCAGAAGCTGTGGTAAGAATGGGCAGAGGTTTCTTAAAACCATTCTGCAGCCTCTGAGCTATTTATCTTGTGCTGTTGGTTTGCGCCTAAGTGGAAAGTACCTCAGTCACTCCCTCCTGTCAAAAAAAAGAGTGTCTTACCTGCAAATCAGTTAATTCCCAAAACTGGGTGAAGGACACCATGAACAAGTAGGGCTACACTGAAATTGCTTGGATCAGATTCTGGGGAGAGGGTGAATGGAAGTTTGTCATGGCATTGTATTGGTTTCCTGTTATCTGTCTATTAGAATTGTGTATTTCTGTTGTTTTGGTTTTTTTGGTGTTACAAGCAAAGCTTTTGGTCCTGAAAGTGGAAAGTAAGGAAAGGAGGAAGCTGTGTGGTATGATGTATGAAAGAATACAAGAAAATGAGACAAGTAACCAGAAATTCTAATCTAAGTCACTCTTGGAAAAAAATAACACTTGTTCTTCCTTGCAGGTTATGGGACTGTGATCTCACAAGTGCTTGCTGTAAAGATCTCTCCAGACTTATCCTTGCAAAGGACACCCTCAAAGAGATCAGCCTGATAGATAATGACCTGAGAGATGCRGGGATGGAAATGCTGTGTCAGGCGCTCAAGGACCCCAAATCTGAACTTCAGGAGCTATGGTGAGCTATACCCACCCAGATAGATCTTCAGTTGCAATGGTTCCATAAGCAATTCCTGCTGGTTATTACTGAAAGGACTTACAGAGGTAAAACGGGTTTTTCTAGACTTAAAGACTTTAAAAGGATTTGTACTTGTAAACTCGTAGACACTTTGAAGATCTGCCCCATCACAGTCGTCCTGTTATAAGCAAAAGGAGACCAAACATCACTTGCAGAGCTTCTAGTTGATTTATTGTGCAACAAATGGCAGCTAAGAGACTTTTGAAGTTTGAAAGAGCTGATGGAATAACAAAATGTTTGCTGTAATCAGAAAGCTCTCTCACTGATGAGACAAAAGAAAGCTCTAGTGATGTAAACTAATTCTCAGCATTCTCTCCTGTGGACTGTATTACCTTTTAGGCTAGGATGGTCTGGCGCCTGGGAGAGGAAATTTGTTCTTCCACTTAGAACTTGAACTGTCCTACATTGCAAATTGAGCTCCTGCCCTCAGCTGGGTTCTTCTCCAGTCCTGGTGGCCTGGAAGTTGGCGAGGTGCCTCATGAGTGCCCAGTAGAGTCAATAGCGACTGTCAGAGCAGCACACATCACCTTTGGTTGTTCCTGTGCTTTTTGGGCAGGTGCCCTTTCCTAGGTGTGTGCTCCAAGACAGACATCCCACGTGCAGAGTGGGAGAGGTGCTAYTTAGAAAGGATAGACCAGATGGGCATTGAGAGGAGTACAGTGATTGTGGGAAGGCTCTGGTTCCTCTGTTCCCACTGTCTGGGCTCCCGTTAAGCAAATGTAAAGGAGTGAAAAGTGCCTGATAGTCTCTAGATGTCCCACCTATATCTCACGTCACTTTTGCCTTGCAGGGTTAGGGAGTGTGGGCTCACCACTGATTGCTGCAAGGCTGTCAGCTCTGCTCTCACCACCAATAAGCAACTGAAAGTACTGCACATGGGTGAGAACAAGCTGGGAGATGCAGGTGTGGAAATCCTGTCTGAAGGGCTGATGCACCCCAACTGCAACATCCAGTCCTTATGGTAAGGTGCACTCTCAGAAGTAATCTTCTGTCTTGCTGTCTGAATTCACCTTTTCACTTCTACTTCCATGGTCCSTATGGGTGCCAGCACAAGTGCTGATCCAGCATCACCAGAAGGAGCAGATAGACAGCTGGAGCATCACCTCCAGCCCTGGGGTGGGATTTGCCTTCCCCATGAGCCTGTTCCCTTCCCAGCTGGGCTCAGCTCTGGGCTGTGTGATGCTCAGGGCCCTGTGCTTGTTCTCTCCATGCCATTGGACAGAAGCCAGAGCTGTGCTCCGATGCCTCATTTCACAATGAGTGGAGCAGATGTGTCATGGGAGACATGAGTAAGCCTTGCAAGACTGTCCCAGAAAGATATGTCTGCTGACCAGTTAAAGCCACTTGGTCATCAACTGAGAGGCCTCAGTTTCCCTTTTTAGAGAGATGGTTGCAAGTCTCAAGTAATCAAGTAATAGTAATAAAGCTTAGTGGTGATTTATGATCAGTTTAAACCAAAGAGAAGATGACGCATGGTGGTGAAACTGAGAATAACTTCTGTGGATTCCTTTTACTCCTGTAACTATGCCCTGTTAAGCTTTAGGGAGGACTTTGAGCAGATTCAGCMGTCACCACGAGGGGAACTGTTTCTGTGGCAAGCCCCTGGCCAGTCCCTGCTGATGTCTTGGAGATGCCACCTTAGCAGGGATCTCTGGTCCATGCTGGGGATGCCCATGCCTGCTGCCCAGGTGTGGGCAGCGTTTCCTTGAGCCAGGGCTCACTGCACTGACCTCTTCCTCCTCTCCCTGCAGGCTGGGTAACTGTGACCTGACAGCAAGCTGCTGTGCTACCCTCGCCAACATCATGGCCACCAAGCCGTGCCTCACCGAGCTGGACCTGAGCTACAACCCTCTGGGAGATGAAGGCATCAGGAAGATCTGTGAAGCCGTGAGGAAGCCCAGCTGCAACCTGCAGCAGTTAATGTGAGGAATGTTGGTAGCCCAGGCAGGGGTGTGGGAGGCTGATGGTGGTGAGGGAGGGTCCTGGGTTGTAAAGCGTATTTCTGGCTGYTTTCAAACCTAGATGGGGCCCTTTCTGGTGTAGGACCTCATACTGGTCAGTAGAGCATCTTTCTCTTCCCTTAACAGGAGGGTGCTCACTAAATCTCACCTGCTTTTTGTTTTGGTGTAGTTTGTACGACATTTTCTGGAGTGCTGAAGTGGATGATGAGCTGAAAGCCTTGGAAGAGTCTAAGCCTGAAGTGAAGATCATTTCATGAGTGGTGACTGCCTGCAGAACAACATCAAAGCAATGTCCTCTTCTTAATCTGAACTTTCCATACATAAAACAAATTAACTTAATAGCGTATTTTCTTGTACCAAAATCATTTGGGGATTCCCTGAGTGGGTGCCTGGGGAGCTGATCAACCTTCTCTGCATCTCTGGATGTACTAACTCTGAGACTCATGAAAGCTGCAGCATCACTATCCTTGAAATAAACAATTACTGTCTTGTAGAAGTGGGTCTCTAGCCTTTAGGAGCTCTTTAATCCTATAATCCCTTCTAACGAATTAGTTGGGCTTTAAAGAGAGCTCCTTTCCCAAGGCAAGAGAACTACCCACTGTATTGTTACTGGGTGGTGCTTTTRATAGGTCTCTGGGGAAGGCTCTCAAAAAAACGAAATGTTTTCAATCTAAAATGGAGGCCTCCCCTGTCTTTCCCTGAAAGAGTTCTTGGAAAAGCAGTGGTGGCCAAGGCACTGGAGAAAAAAGAAATGAGCAGCTGTTCAGCTGTGTAATGTCAAAATTGGTGTCCTTTGAAAAGTGATTTTCCTACAAACAAAAGATGCTGTGTGCATTTCTGCTAGTATGGGAAATGATTAAATGATTGATATGTTTGATCTGGCAAAGAGTGGTTCTACAGGAACTTTATACTTAATTTTTCTACTTATAAAAATAAAATATATCTGTATATTTCTCCTTTAAGACCAATCTAGTTACTTGTGAACTGCAGTACTACTACCATCTTGTTTTACTTGCTTGGTTTTGGTAAGTCACTAGCTGAAAAATGCCCGGAGAAGATCTTAGTCAAGACCCTAGGTAAAGAACAGGCCTAGATGACATTCCAGTTTTCAGGGGACACTCACTGGGGYTTCCTGCCCAGAGTTGTAATAAACCCTTTTTCCACGGGAAAGTGCRGCTGCTACACACCTAAACCACAAAAGAATGAATATAGCTTAAAAGAATGTAGAAGGCAGACCTGGCACTGTCATGGGCTGGCCTTGCAGGAAGAATGGTGAAAAAATCCCAYTCTCCAATGTGTCTTCCTGGAGTGGTCACTTGGTGTTTCTTTCACTGGCAAATTCTGTGTGGACACCCAAGGTAATAGGATCCTCCAGGCTTTGCTTTCTGCTGTTCACATTCGTCCTGTAGAGGCCACAATTGGCTTTTCTTTGACCTAAAAGATTTGACCTAAGCAGTTTCTACAGTAGCCTTCACAAACCTAAAACGAAGTATGAGAAATAGCTTAGTTGTGTCTTCAGGAAGGTGTTAAGGACAGATTTTTTTTTTTTTCTTAAGGCATGTCTCTCACAGCTGCTCAAATGCTAAAAAAATCTTAAAACCACTCGTTTTTGCTTTGGTCTTCTTCATCAATAAAAACTTGCCCATTCTGAGGGGCTCATAAATAGGCTTTTCAGTTCATGGTCTCTCCTGGACTTGCGTGCACAGATACCTGGATTAATTTCAAGCTGGGGGAGAAGACAGGGCTGCACAGGGGAAAGCTGTAGGGAGACCCAGAAAAATAAGGCATCTGGGAGGGTGTGAAGACAGCCCTCTAAAAAGACACAGCAAACATTACTAGAAGTGGATTCTCCCCGTCCTGGCTACCCTGGGGTGGGGCACTCTGCCCTCACAGTGCAGCTGCAGTGCCTGGAAAATGCTTCCTCTTCCTCCCCTGCAGGCAGATGTGCATTGGGAAGGGTCGGCCACCATGGCCCCTCTGTGGGTATTCAGCCTGGGACAGCCCGCTCCCACCTGGGGTGAAGCCCATGCCTGCCTTCAGTCTCGGAGTGGCTTTGCATTTCCTTCAAGAATGCAGACAGAATTTGGAAAAGTCTCTGCAGCAAATGCCAYGTATCCAGCTACTGGCCACACCAAGGAAAACCACAAGAGCCATATTTTGCCTCCTCATGAGCTCAGGGCATTTCAGGCCAGGCCAGCCTGGATGGGGATGAATCTGTGCATTCAGAACCTGTGCTGGGACAACATCAAGTCCTGTGCTTGGCTCTAAAAAGCAGGTATAAATTATAAATCCCAAGATCCAGGAGCAAGCCACTGTAGCAAGAGACACTTGTACTCTTATACAAAACTCAAGTAAGGATTTCTATCCCTAAAAACTCAATTTGTTTTTATCCATCTATTAGTTGGTCCAACTCACTTCCCTGACAAATGTTGTCACAGCTGTGACCTTGGGAGAGCTGAAAGACACTGAAATTTGCTTCTGCATTTTGGATGTGTGGGTAGGCACCATTTTAAGCTAAAGCAGTCAGGAATTGAGTCACAAACCTTTCATGKGGACTAGGTAGCAGGCTGGCAGGCAAAGCCTTACTCATACCGAGATTACAGCAGAAGCACTCAGCAGTTCCTGGGACATTGCAGTCACATCCTGGTTCTCAGTCAGGGCAAAKGCTTGGACCCCCTTGATACAGTGGTTTGTAAGTACTGACTTTCTACCAGCAAGGGCCAAGTTTCACCTTGTACAATGAAGCTTTAAGACAAAATTAGGCATCCAAAATAGAAAATTAGGAAATACAAGTATGATTTGCAGTTTAAGCAAATACTAGAACCTTAAAAACATGCCCAAGACATCTTAAATTCAGAGAAAATAGGTCTGTACTTTGGACTTCAGTAACAGCAACAGTGGTTTAGGGTGTAGTAAAACTTCAAGTTTCTGCTASTAGTTTCAGATTCTACAAAAAAATATAATTTTTTATTCATCACAGCATGACCTCTTGAGCTGGGAGGTCACAGTGTTCCAGCTGACATTGCCAGAAGCAGTTAAAYAAATACTACCGTCCTCACAAACAGTTTATACCCTAAGCAAACCTTCACTTGTTTTGGAATATCATCAAGTCACAGCTGCCATGGCATCCCTGACTACTCTCTTGATGCCTGAGCTTTTTGGGAAGAAGTTCCAGCATAGCAAGGCCCTGGGGCACCAACCCCAAAATACTTACACTACCAACAATTCCAGTGCTCCAGTTGAATCTGAAAGGGGAAATCAAGCCCACTGTGTTTGAAGAGTTAACCACACATAGCTCCCTGCTACAAAAATAGTGTTTGCCATCTGAGTCACTCCCAAACCTCTACTAAAACAGACTAAATGGGACTTACTTTTTGCCTGAATTCCTCTTTTGCGCAGAAAATTAAAATTTTCAATTATCATTTCCAATATATCTCCTCTTTCTGTGTTCTGGTTTCATCAGTCGCCCTTTCCTCCACTGCACCTCCTTTTCTTTCATCTCACCTTTTTTACTAATGGGGAAAAAGCATTGGAAAAAACTCCAAACAAACCACTAGGCAGGAAAGCCCCTCTCCCCATAAGGTAAGAAGAGTTTTGATCCACTTTACCCATTCCCCTCCTCACAGCTGCAAATGAACCATGGTCATTTCTCCTCCTGGGGCACAGCATCTCCCCCTCCTTCCTTACTGAGTGATGCCACTCCTCTGGAACTCACACCGTAAGCACTAGCCAGTGCACTCCCAGCTTGGCAAGGACTTGCAAATTGGCAGCTTGATGAATGAGGTCAGTCTTGCCCCTCTCAGCCACAGCCAGCTGCCCCCAGCAGGAGGAAGAAACTGTGCTGGGTCATATGACTGCACAGACGATAAGCCTTTCTGAGCTAGAGGGCAAATTGGTGGCATGTGGGATGCRGGACCGTGTAGCTGGGGGGATGGAAACTCTTAATTGGCCAATATTGTATCACAGCCTATCTGGTTTGCAATTAGAGGCAGGTATGCAGTGGGAGAGGTGAATTGTTGGCACTTCCTCAAGCCCTTGAAGATATTCCAGAACAAACACTCAGGCAAAGTCCTAAGCCAGGCCGTGCTGCCCTCAGGCTGGTGCACAGYAGACCATAATATCCACAGAAGGAAATAAAGTCCCAGCACAGCTATCACTTGCACATGCAAATCCTCCTCTGCTGCTTCCTGTTTCCTATCTCGCTGGTGATTATCACATCCCAGGGACAGTCCCATGCCACTGGGACAGTGCAMAGATCCAGCACTGCCCACCCCAGCTTCTTTACAGCCCCTATACGTTGCTTGTGCCTTGTCTACCCTTCACTGGGATGCTTAGTCCAGATCCTAATTATGCTTGGCAGATGATTAAAGCACCTCTTTGCTCCTGGGTACAGAAGTGCTCCACAGGCCATATTGGGATTTTCTGGGATGTGCTGCCTGCCTCCACGACTTCTGGTGCAGCTAAGCCAGCTCCTCGTAGCTGGGTTAGAGGTGTCAGCTCATCTCTTACATGCCATAACCGCAAACCAAGACGTGAAGCTGCACKCAGAGATAATCAGAGTATAAAGCACCAAAGAGTTTGCTCCACAGCACTTCCCACAAAGAGGGAAAAGAAGACTGTTTTTTTCATCCCTGACTCCAGCGGGAATTGTTGCTTTCTACACATCAGGCTCTCAGGAGATCCATTCCCTGCTCTGTGTTACAGGATGCAAAGCAAATCTAAATTAGACACACCACATGGCAGGCAGTCCTGTCTCCTAACTACAGCAGGATCAAAGATAGGTGAAATCCCAACGACGTGGGTTAGAGTCACCTAATGAATGCTCTGGGGAGGAAATCTGGCTGGATTTGGATCACTTCAGAGAAAACAAGCAGAGCTTCCAAGGCTGGAGAGAGAGAATGGAACTGATCCGAGACTTCTCAGGAAAGTTCATCAAAGACCAGATGGGATAAGGAGTGAAAACCAGATGAGGGAGGAAGGAAAGCACTTGAGGATGGTATTCTACATCCTTTCTCACCTCCCTCCAGAGTTCCTGGACCTGTAATCTCTGAGTAACAGCACCATCTTCTGAAAGAGACAACAATTCCTGCTCTTCCAATGGCTCATTGCCGCTAAGTGTTTCAAGCCTTTTTAGGCTCCTGGATTTTAGGCCTGGCAGCCCTGAAAGGGTATGAGACAGCTTTGGCACACCTGAGGCTATGGATTTAGCTCCAAAAGTGTATGCAAAGAGTACCCATACATAT